>NW_009603539.1:25284-69145 GCF_000690535.1 Cariama cristata
ATGTGCTAACAAAAGGCTGTAACAGAAGCATTAATCCAGAAAACATAAACTTGTGTTCATTTCTAATGCCACTGAAATCTACGGTATCACCTTGCTTGAGTGTCTACAGACAAAGGAAAGAGAATTCTAAAAGGGAACATCTCTTAGAAAACTGAATAAGGGCAAAAATAACACCTCTGGGGAAGCAGTTTCACCTGTGTTACACTAGCACTAGCGGGACCATCAACCGGGAAAGAGACATCTTTTTGACTTCACTGAGGACAGAAGGCTTTACTCTTCCCAAGGTTTATTGTAGAAGCAAAGTATGCTACTGCATCATTGCAACACCTCAAAAGAAAAACGTAGAGTTTCATATAGGTTGACAAAACATCTAGGGAAGTTCACAGGAATTGACAGGACTATTAGACCAGATTGAGCAAAATTTACTGCTGGTGTGTCAGTGTATAAATGCCAAATAAAAGGTTCAGCGTGCCACTAGAAACTCAAAGGGAGTCAGAAATATTGTTTCTTACGGAATTCAAGTGCCAAGGATCATTCCCCTGCATAAGGCAGTGCTTCCTTTTTCCTAAGAAAATCAGTAGAAGCCAGGAAATGAAAACAAGACCTTGCAGAGGTGCTTTCTTCAAGATGTCTCAAACTCCTAATTACAAGCTATGAGATGCTCTTCTGCGTGACATTCAGAATCATTAGCGCCTGAGCTATCCCTCTTGCTGTCCCTGCGGTAAGGAGCCCCGTGAGAGAAACCTGAAGGAAGACAATACTTGGTTTCTTCTAACCCATTTTTTAGAGTGATGCAACTTCACAGGTGTTGTTTGTAAAAGATATGCCTAAGCATGCTTGTATCTGTGGAATAGTTTCTCACTCAAATAGAGCCCGCTGAGCTTTCCAGGTATCAGTTAGCGAAGGCGAGAGGAGACGTAACTCATAGTGGCTAGGTTATCAGGTCTTTCCTCAGAGGCAACCAAAATCATGAGGCTTTCACAACAGAAGTGCATTTGGATGAAGAAACATTATCCAGAGACCAGAATCTTGCAGTTCTTTCACATTTGTGTGAAAACCTGCTGCAAAGAAACAATTTGGATTCCAAACAGAAGAATAACACTACATACAGACATTTTCCAATTGGGTGACTTGCCTTTATGGTACCACATGCAATATTTGCATGAAAATCTCTAGTCAGGAAGGATTTTCAATGCCTGCCTGAGCACTGTTATCAAGGGACAGTGCAAATAATTTACAAAAAGGCAGCTTTAAAGCAGTGAGGCAAACTCTTGTACTCAACAGAGAGGTGAGCTCCTCTCCAGGAGGTCTGGTGTCTGGGCTTTGCCCTCTGAAGGAGCCTACCTCCACCTATCAAGGCAGGTGGGTTTTAAGCAAGGTTGTAGTCCTTAGGCTATAATTAGCTTCCATTAATGCCTCACTGTCCTCCTCTTCTCGCTCTCCTAAACCTGAAGAGTTTAAGTACTGAAAAACGGTTTGCCCAGAAGATGATCCTGCCGTGAAGATAACTCAGCTCAGATCGGGGGAATCCTCCATAAGACTCATACTGCTTTCCTTGCTGGAAAGATGACTTGGAAAAGTTCCCCAAAATGCATACACATCCAAAATACCAACGCTAGCAATTGTCACCAGGTGGCGCTGTGACACCACAGACATACGTAACGGTTCCGTCAGCAAGGCTCCGCCCAGAAGGCACTCGGACCGACCTCGGTTCCAGATTCAAACAGATGTCTGAAGGAGGTTCTGGTACTTTGAGACTGGATGGTATCAGACTGCTACTACGGAAAATAAAAGGACTGTGAGCATTCACTTGCCCATCTGCGCTTACAGGGCTGCTGTGCTTGTCTCAACAAAACAAGTTGTGCTTGCAACGTGTCAATATGTAACTCCTTTACTGGCAGGCAAATGTTCAAGGTCCAAGCCATCTGCTACATCTCAGAAGAGGTAAATATGTTCAAAATCAATTGGTTTAATGAAGCTTTTTGAGCTATGAAAGACATTTATAAAACAGCTGTGACTGGAGATGAATTAACAGGTTGTGGGTGGGAAAGGAAGATAATGTTTTATTGGCGATGCTTGCACAATAATGTCACTTAAGGGTACTTCTGGTGACACAGCAATCAATTCTATGAGAGGCAGAACACGTGCGATACTGAATAGGTCTCAAATGTGAGGACTGCGTCTTGCTTAACTAAGAAGTTTGGTGCTGATGGTACAGCAGTGGGTTCTGATCACTCCTATTCCATGAAAACACACTTTTTCAGAGAACAACTAGATACTGACAGTATGAATCTTCTTGCATTGACTGTCAGTTGTACAAATCCCCACCTGAACTTGGCATCAGTATTTATGGAGGTTCCTATATTGTTACTGTACAGGCCATAATTTCCTACCACTTTTGACCATAGCAAAGCAAACCATAAATTGCACCTACAGACAGTCAGCAGGTTGGGTAGTATGACACTGTCGTATTGGTTATGCTCAGTACCTTTCATAATCTCTTCGTTTAGTTTGGATGCTCTGAAAGATTTGGAACACTTGTAAAAATGTTGTCTTTGTGATATACAGGATGCATATATATAGGAAAAGAACTTTGACGTTAAGGCCACTTGGTCTAGTATTGTAAAAATAATAGTAATAAACAAACAAAGAGTGACAGCTTCACAGTCATTCCTTCCAAATGACAGCTCTGTATACACTCACACACACTTAAATGGCATCAGAATATTCATTTCACCTTCAAATACAGTCTTAAATCGTAACACTTCTTTTTATAGGCTCCACTGCTGAATAGGAACCTGATACAATCACCTTCCTATTTTCAATCAGATTAATATAAATGATATTTCATTGAATGATTCACAATGGATTAAAATTATTTTAAATTAGTAGAAATTATTTGTATCACAGCACATAAGAGATAGAAGCCTAACGTGCGTGCCTGACTTCTGAGGATATTTTGTAAAGTCCTTCTCACCTATGCCCTCTGCTAGTCTGGCAAAGACAAAATGTGCCTCTATTCTGCCCCATCTTCTCCCTTCCAGCATCTGTTGGAACCCACTTATCTTCTCTTTCACCTGATTGTGCCTTTTATCTTATTTCAGTCTTCAGACTATGATCTTTGCCAACAAGAGAGTTTCCTGGAAGAAAGTTTCTCCTTCACTTTACTGAGGGTAACTTGGCAATTTATTTCAAGTATTGTGATGCTGACCCTAATCAGAGCTATTTTATAGCTCTCCTGCTTCTATTTCCACCAGTCTACTATTAAGTTTACTAATCCATTCCCACATTTCAAAAACAGTAACCAAAAATAGCTATTGATTATCTTGGTAACTCAGACAGAATCATGACAGCTTCTCCATGACTTCCATTAAAACCAGAACATTGTCATCTGATGAATTACACTTTAAGAACATGGTCTCCATAGTATTTCATTTTACATTTCTGGTAATAACAAGGTGCAGTTCAGACAGAAATCATAAAATTTCATAAACATGATTAAATTAGTTATTTTTCCCACAGAGCATTGGAAATTTAGACAAAACATTTTTCTAAAGGATCATGTTAGAAAACTACACAGTTCAAAATAGTGGAGGTGAGCACATGAAATATGATGCTATTTTGGGCTTGAGTGAAGCAATAACCCAGTATTTGAACAATTTGTCTTTGCCTCAGGTTCTGAATATGCTCAAACAGGCAGAAACTGATTGATTTACAGAAGATTTATTGTTTAGAAGTCTTCATAAAAGGACTGAAGACTTTAATATCTCACAATATCGATATATAGTGATGTCCATGGACAGTATAATAGCTGATTTGTTTGCTTATAAACAATTGCTTTATTTAAGCAAATTTGTAATGCTTATGGAGAACATAATTTTCAAAATGCAACCCATAGATATAACAAAAGATTCAAAATAGTATACGAACTTACAAACAAAATGGAATAGTTTGATTAAGAAGTGAAGTGTATAGAAAACAGGGAAACGAAGATTATGGAAGAAGTTAAGGTGTCTCGGCAGAAGCATCTAAAATGTATTATATGTAAGAGGTGTAGCAGAAGCAGGTAGGTGGTACTTCATTTTTGTTAAAAATTACCTGAGCGCTCCAGGGACAATTGTTGAAAATATGCCTCAGAATTATGTACCTCATTCAGCTGTATTTATTGTTTCTGAACAGTAAAGTTAAGCAGCACTTCAAAATCAAACGTCAATCAGCTGGCTGAGAGTACTTTCAGATGACAACATTTTCATTCCAGTTTTTTTTTTTAGCTTCTGTAGTAGCCCAGCCCCAATTTTATCAAACAATAAAAATGCCAGTAGCAAACAGCTAATACTGTCTGACAGTAGCTCTTGAGCACCGAGTTTGGCAGAACTCTAACTTCTGAAAGCCTGGAAGTGAAGCATGAAGAAAGAGGATGTCCGGATAACCTAACCCTGCTCTCTAGAGTGTGCAGGAAGTTATCTCACTGCATCAGAGGGGATGATGGCAGAGCATTGCTACAATCTCAAGCTGAAGGCGCTCTCTCTATTAAGTCTGGTTGTAAATGAATACCTCGTTAGTTGGACAGTACATCCAAGGAAACTAGAATCATAGATTCATAGAATCATTATGGCTGGAAGTGAAGAAGTTCTTCCTAATATCCAACCTGAACCTCCCCTGGTGCAACTTGAGACCATTTCATCTTGTCCTGGATTATTTATGTATCATGAAGAAAAAAAAAGCCCATAAGCCTTAACTACTAACTGATATCACAGGATCACAGGAGGCTGAGAGGTCCTGGCAGAGGCTGGACCACACCTCTGGAGATCATTTAGTTCAATCCCATTGCTAAAGGCAGGGTCAGCTAGGGCAGGCTGCTCAGAGCCATGTCCAGTGGGTTTTGATTTTCTCCAAGGATGAAGACTCCAAAACCTCCCTGGGCAACCTGTTCCAGTGTTTGACACCCTGAGAGTACAAATGAAACAAAAAACCCACCCCAAACCAAACAACCTCCCTCCCCCCAGTCACCTTTGCTAATACTTAAATTATATTTTCTATATTTCAGTTTGTGCCCATTGCCCCATGTCTTGTCACTGGGTGCCACTGAAAAGAGTTTGGCTTAATTTTCTTTACCTCCCTGCCCCCTTCTCCTAGTATTTATATGCTGCCAGGCTTGGGCATACAGTAGATTCAGAATGTTAGTTTGCTGGACTACAGAGAGTCTGTTTTAGCTGATGCCAGCTGGATTTTTTTTAGATACAATCACTAGTTTCAAAGTACTTTGAGAAAATATATGAATTTTAGCATACTTATGAAAGGTGACCTTTGAATACACATTGGTTCTCACCTTTAACAAGAGCTGAGCTCATAAGACTGCAGTGTAATGAATGGCAACAACAACAAACTAAAAAAAAAACACCAACTTTGATGTTCCCATATGGTATAACTTTTTCTCAGTATTTGGGTTGCTATGATAAAGACCTGACAATAGTATAATGGGCATTTATGCCTTCTACGCCAACTTTGCAAGCCTGGGGCAAGTAGCTCTTCCTTCAGTGTCTTCTATTTCCATGAATATCATTGTGAAGTTAGAGCAGAGGTAGAGTCAAAAATTGAGAGATTTTCTTAAGGATAAATATTATATCATTTATTCAAGAGTCTTTTGCCTTGCACTCTGTGGCTTATACGAGAAATGAGAAGCCAATAAAACATGTGCTTCTACTAAAAGGAGTGATGCTCAGAATGGTACATTTAAACCATAAGGCGCAGTGTAATCTGTGAATTATCTACCATGTCCTATGGTCTGGGCATCAGTTTCCCAATAGCCAAAATTTTCTGAACTTTAAGATCAAACAAATAAAGGCAAGATCTTGAAAATAAAACATATTTCAATTCTCACAGACAAGGCAAGCATATGCATAAAAATTTTCAGAACCGAGAAGCTACGTCAACTATCCACAAAACTCTTTATACAGTTACAAAAGAAGACTAAAAGGCAGAGGAAGAAAACAAGGCTGCACACCTTATTTCAATCAGTACTTTCAGTACCTTTCCTCATTGCTGAGGACCAAGGACTCCTGTTCACTGCTCAAAAATGTAGCTGATTTCACTCAATCACAAAGTAACTAGGGATTCAATGAAAAAGTAGGAAAAAATAACATTTTCTGTGATTACCTAAAGTTACTGTAAGAATGTATATCCCTCAGTGAATAAAATTAACAAATACAGAATACAATACTTACAGTGGGAACTCAAAAGCGTTTCATTACTCAAGAAATTAAAAGCAGGGATGACTGCATGGCCCTTTCCAGTGACACTCACAATTTCTTCCTCATTATCTAGGACTTGTACTTTAACGAACACATCTGATTTAGAGGTTTGTACCTGCACTGTAGCAATATGTGACGCTGTGACTTTTACTGAATACCTAAAGAGGAAGAAAAAAAAAATTAGAGCAATATAACCGATTATATCACATCATTCCTTTTTAGGAAAGTACCTAAACGTTGTGCTGACCTGGAAGTGAACACTTAAAATTGAGTTTGTAGTCAACTGTTTTCCTGCAATCTGGTGGCCTAAGCTTCCTGTAGTGAAGTTTAGTGCAGTGAACCCCTGATCAAAGTAAGTGCTGCTGCTGCAAAAAAAGGGATGGTTTTGCCATTTCTTTTTTTTTTACTGTCTTATTAAATGTCCAGGTATACATTTTCCTTCTTGCTGTCCTAGTACTTGATGAAAAACATGGTTAGCCAGATTAGGGAACTGTTTCAATTAAAAAGTAATGGAGCAAAAAGAAAAAAATTTTCTGCCAACACTGCAAAGCGGAAGTGTGTGATACATTTGAAAATAAAGTGTTGTATTTCTGTATTATTTAAAGCTTTATCTGAATAGCTGAAAAAAAATATATCAAACTTTATGTGTCCTCCCTACCTGCAAAATCTTGATTTTAATAGATATTTAATCCCCAGAAGTACAATGGAATTTCAGTAATTGACATATGAACAAGATTTTAAGATCCAGCTTACAGAAATGTACAATACTGTTATTATGATTTTAAAGTTATAGTCTGTGTACTTCATAGCTGTTCTTCATTAAGCAGCGGCAATATTTCAGAATAAACACTTTCACAAAATGAAATGTTAAATTTAGTATTGCACATTGGCATCCCATAAAATTCAGATATTTGCCTTAATACCCCCCCGTTCTAAGAAAGAGGGAAGAACATAATTTTCTGTCAGGGATGGTTCATATAAAGAGCATAAGTTCATCATTCTTTTCTCAGTATTTACCTGAACATTACATGCTTGTTGTTGGGTATGTAATACTCTTTAATTTCTTTAGTAGAAAAGACATTATTTATAGCCTCACGAGAGAGAAACGGGAGTGGACTATGAGAACCAATAAGCCGGAGCATCCATCTTCCAGTTGCCATAGGTAGGTCACCAGTATGTGCTTCAGCCATAAACGTGTATCCTTTCTGAAAAGAGAAAACAAATAATTTTTACTTGGAAATAACACTACCTAAAATGCACTCTATGACTACATGCAACACATTTTTTGTCCACATTACACTTAATAATATAATAAGACGTCCTTCATAAGCAAGAATCTTACAGTTCTATTACAACCTAACTTACGAAGCATCTCTTATTACAGGAATTTACATTTGGCAAAAAGTTACATAGCAAGTCAAATCCAACCTCATCTAACTTCAAAGCTGGCAGGTATTTTTAGGGGTAGGTCCAATCAAACCCCTGAGGTCACTTTCTAGAACTCAGGATTAAGTCCCTTCTTCAAATTTTCTAAGCTAGCCCTACCAACTTGCTATTTCAAACATTAAAATTTCATGTTCCGCCCAAGAAACAGTCCAGATGAAAATTCTTTGAAAGGTTTTTCTCTCTTAGAATCACAGAATCGTTATGGTTGGAAGAAACCTCAAAGATCATCAAGTCCAACCTTCTACCCAATGCCACTATGCCCACTAAACGATGTCTCGAAGTGCCACATCTAAACGTTTTTTGAACATCTTGGCAGTATTCTGCTAAATTGCAGTTAAAAGAAATCAGCATTTACCAGTAAAAAACTTTGTTGAAAAATTCTTGTAATAAATACGGTTGTGATTTCAGGACTATCCAATAATGCAGGGTTGTGACTTCAGGAGTACTGAATATTTAGAATGAAAGAAATGATTCACGATTCTGATTTGTGTAATTGTAACTGTAAGGCCCTTTACACCTTTTAATCACTACAAGGTAATAGCAACCACTCAAAGCTATGATTCAGGAGAACTCACTTATATAAATATCTAGTTAAGAACATAGTTAAAGTCCCCCGTGTTCTTAACAAGAACACTTGGAAACTGAGAGGGATTTAGCCAGATATTCAAGTACATTTATGAAGAATAAGGTTACACAATCTTAATGTTCACTTTAAATATGCAGAAAATTTAGACTTAAGATCAAAAAATTATTTGTTCTAAATACTATAAGCAATTAGAAAGCACAATAACTAAATTTTGCAGCTGGTAGGAACACTGAGTAACCATCAGTCACTACTGAGAAATAAGCAAACAGATCTAGACAACCCCATCAGATTTATGTCTCATTCTTAAAAACCTTTGAGAAGTCTCATTACCTACTTAGATATCTTGTTACAATTCACTATCTCTAGAATCAGAAAGGGTTGTTTTCTAATATACCACCTACACTAACTTATTGGTAAAGTAAGATGATTCCTTTATGTCCTTCTATGACTAGTCAAGACAAATAACTGATCAGTGTCCTTGCTCCAACAGACTTCTACTTTCTAGACTAAGTATGTTGTTAGTGATGATTTCTTAAACTCTTCTCTTTGTTGGTCAGCTGAAGCTTGAGGAATGCTTATCTCTATCCTTTTCTACAAGCTGTTCAAATAACTTGTGAATAATAGAGTAGAATTAAAACAAACCAAAACCAACTGCATCCAGCAGTAGAAAAAATTACCATAGAAGAAGAAAGTTTAATGCAAAAAAAAAATCCAAATAATGCAAAGCAAGTAGCTGTTTTCTGTCTAGACTGTAATGTCTGCAGAAAGATGACAGACATTAACGATAAAATCTGTGCACTAGAAGTATTGTCAATCATTCTGAAATGAACTTTAATACATTCCAGGAGTGTATCTGCAGCAGAATAACAGTATCTGTTGATAGGATTTCTTTTTAGCTCTGTTGTAAATTGCTGATTCATAGTTTTGAAGTAGAACAACTAACTGATAGGTTTATTTTTAAAAAACAAACAAAAACCCCAAACTTTTTCTATAATAATATTGACATTTAGGAATTCAGGCATAATGTATAATTTCTTGTTTGATGAGCTAAATTGCTGACTGTTTTTTACAAAATACAGCTAAAAAGAAAGATAACAGTCAGATTAAAATAATATAAGAAAATTAAGCAATAAAATAAGAAAATTAAGGCTATTCCTTCACTGTAAAAGGCTTAGCAATGACAGTCTCTGTTCAAACTTGCTCATAAAGAAAGGTGCACTTCTAAGTAGAACATTAAGACATAACTAAAAATGTCCACAGGATTTGGGCAATTATAATTATTTTAAAAATTATACTTGTGTTCATGGCTCTTTACATTTACCTTATTTTTGGGATAAACATGAGGTGCCACTTTGAGAAATACATGTGGCATTTCCTCCAGTGTGTCATTATCAACAACATGAAGTCGACAGGAAGGGATAGTGGTATACACCTTTGGCACTATAAGCATGTCTTCTGGGACAAGAAATATTTCTCTAAAAAAAAAAACAAACCACAAATTCAAATTGTATTAAAATTATTTTCACAAATAAAATTATTTGTGTATCATGAAGAAAAATATTTATTAGAATTTAAGGAAAGTAGACTTATTTAGGATTATGTTTTTAAAGCAGGTTAGTGAAAAATAGCAGTGTTTCAATACTACTTCCCCAGAAGAGTTATAGGGCTGTATGAAACTCACCTAAAAACCACAAACCACACATTTGGTGGCTGATCGGCATACGTTACAGCATAGTCAGCAAAAGAGATCTTACACCATTCATCTTCATAACAAGGAAACTTTTCAATTGACTTACAGTTTCTTTTAAACATTTCTCTGGAAAGCAGAAAACAAGACAAATATTTAAATCTAATCACAAGGGCACATGTATCTTGACTCTAAGTTATGCTAATCATGAAGAACACTGCTTCATGCATGAATGTGAAACAATGACATAAAAGCGTTATAATGTATCTCTAGCAGCTGTTCACTCTCAAAAAAATAAAAAAAAAAAACAGGTAGGGATCGGCTTTCAGAGCTAATGGCCCGTAATGGGCAATACTTACAAATATTTCTATCAGTCATCTATCCGTGAGTACAACTCCTGCTGTTATGGCTTCTATAAAACTTGACTTTTTTTTTTTTTCAAATAAATATCAGTTGGCATAACTTCCATTTCTTTATATTAAGCTGTCATCTTAAAGCAGTGGTATCATTAGATTAAAAAAAAAACTTTTTCCTTTTAAACTTTTTTTGAACAAGAAAGGAATAAAGTTTAAAATGGGATGAAGGCCATTCCTTTCACACAGGAAGGAACCTAAGACTGTAAATTCAGAAGTTATTTGTAAGGTAAATAAACTCGCAGGTGTTACGCAGTTCTGTGAAATTAGAGCTAACCTCACTGGCACCTGACACCATAAATTTTTATTTATCATATGCAGTATCAAAAATTAATGTTCCTCTGGACAAAGCAACATGAAGACCAGCATACAAAATTCATTGTAATGTGAATAGGTTGTTGGGTGAAGGGCAGAATAAAGATAAATGGTCTCACTCCATCTTTCAGTTCCTTCCAGTGATTTTTCTCTAGAAAGTACGATTGAAAATACGCTTACGTAGAGGTGAAGGAAAGGATATCCTTCTCCCTGCCACTCCCTCCATCTTGCATTATTCTTTAAATACGTGCTTTCTGCAGTAAGTAAACAATAGATTTTTTTGCTATCTTTTAATTACTCTAATTCAAAATCTACATATGTAAACATTATATGGTTTACATAAAGGCAATAGTCTAAAGAAACATCACAACATCCATTTTCAGTGATAGCTGTCTTCTTTTCCATGTCAAATATGAGTGTGTTCAAGTTGTTCAACTGCAACATTTGGACAATGCTACTCTGATGCTCTGTTATTCCTATATACCAAGTGGAATTACAGAAACAATCTCCACGCTCATGTTTTTAGTAGGGATAATAGCTGACCTTGACATTTAATTAAGGTGAGTCACAGAGTGGATGCAAATATTGCTGGAAGTAATTTAAAGCAGAACAGTTTGAAATCTTACTCCATGAAGCTTTGCAAAGGTTCATTCCATCACTGATAAAAAGCACACACACAGCCAGGAAAAAGCCCCTCAGAAACCTCAAATTTGTAATTCACTGAAAATGATAGTAGGCACAAATATAGATGAGTTTACAATGAGAAACAGGTGGCAACCCTAGCACAGAGAGGTTTTAGGGCATTTTGAACTGGTGTTTGTGTTGTAAAATGGTACTGCTGCTGGCCTCCAGTAAGTCTGGGGTTAGAGAACGGGAAAATTTTTACCCTAATACTGAACTTCCAAAATTCCTGCATGTTACTTATTGACCAAGGGGCTAGCTTGTTGTATTAAACACAAGTCTGTCAGCTGTTAAAAGAAATTTAACAAAATCACATTAGCATGTTTTTAACACTCAAATGTATCCCCTGGGACAATGCTAAGGATCAGTCCCATAAGTTTTAAAAGTCTGAAGGTAGAATAAAAACTGCATCTGATCTTTTCTGATTCAGAGATGCTGCAAATCTAAAACTGAGGTCTAATATTTGGAACAAGGCTATGGTTGCAAAGTCCTGATCTCATCAACATAAAGGTTTTACAGGATTAGAAACATTAAAATGTGAAATAAAATTATACCCCATGTGAATGTTCCTCAAACTACTGGTTATAAGGAGTGAGGATTTATCCCCCCAGCCAGTAATTATTGCCTGTTGTCACTCCTCACCCCTGGCAGAACTGATCTACATCAGTTGTGTGAACACTTGCAGAGAGATTTTTGACGGACTTACTGAAAATATGTGATCCTCAGAGCGTCATGTTTGCAAATGACTTAACCAACACTGTTGAAATTAGAGTAGCTATCTTTGCAAAAGGTCTAAATACCAGGGAAAGCATCTACCTAGAAATATCTCTACTTTCCTTCAAGCAAGTGCTACAAACAAATTCTCTGATGATATAAACTGTGGTACAATTAAATAGTATAGCTATCTCCTTTCTAGTGTCAACCAGGATTTCTTAACAGATAGCATGAATCAAAATGCTTTAAATCAACTGGTTAGCTGTTTAACTAAGGAATCAGTATCAGTTTTATACTTACGGAACAGCCTACAGGATATTAAAAAATTAAATACAGGACAAAGGTAATATTCTAGCTGAAGCTGTAGGAAAAAACCTGTAACACACATACTTAAAAATTAGATTTGCTATAGTTTTACTCATGTAGGGTACATAGAATAAAGCATGGCATATCTTCACTAAAAACTCCTCATCCCTTTCAACAGAGTTTTGTAATTTTAAATTCAGTAATGCTCTTACCCTATTTATTTTGTGAAACAGCAATTTATGGCAATTCTATGGTATTGCCTGCAATAAAATAGTCTAATTTATTACATTATTACCTTAACAGCATTACAGCACACTGTTCAAAATTTAACTCAATCACAGTCCACAATTTTTGCAAGGTTTCTTTGACATTAGCATTTTCTTTAGTACCTGGAAATAATAAAACAAGTTAGAAAATGTAACATCTAACTTTCATATTGTTCTAAATATACATCTGCCAAATACTTGTGAAAAAATGCCACTTGTGAAAAAATGCCACTTGTGAAAAAATGCCACTTGTGAAAAAATGCCACTTGTGAAAAAATGCCACTTGTGAAAAAATGCCACTTGTGAAAAAATGCCACGAAGCACTAGTTTTTATTTGGAATTTTACAGAAGTCTCAGTGAGCTGAAAAATAATTTGACAGAGGAAATTCCCTTCATCATCACCTTTGTACTCTTCAGCACTCCTACAACTGCAAAAGTGATGTGATCAATATTTTCTCTAATTTACAGTTTTTTCACTGTAACATGTTGTAGTGATATGAGGCGATCTCTGTCCCCAGAGAATACGATGTTCCTAGCAGCCTTTATTTGCAGATATGATGAAGGGGTAGGTATGTACCTAGGCAATCTGTGCAGCTAAAAAGAAAAGAATCCGGCAGCTCCAGCAGGTAATTCATCCCACCCACGTTTGATACCTCTCAGGTGACAGGATGTGTTTTCATCTCAAGGTGTCTACTTCTAGCCACCAAATACAGATGAAGACTAGACAACTAGTTTAGACATGTTATCTAACTTTTCAAGTCTAAAGTTAGGTGAAATCCTTCTTTATTGCATAAGCAATTAGTGACAGAAATAGAGGGGGAAAACTAAAATTAAAAAAAAAGAGGTGGAGTAACAACACTTTACTGTAATGACAAGTAAGAGAAAAAATTATAGCTAATGGGGAGAAAGGAGGAGAAGAATAGTATGATGGAAAAAAACCCTCACAGTAAAGCACTGTAAAGATAATATCAGAATTAAATATAACACAGTATTGATAAATCAGATATAGTTAAGAAAGACATGATAGGCAACTGAAGAAAATAGTTGGGATACTCACATAGTGCTCAAATGACAAAAATCTAAAATCTAAACTTCAAAAGAACAGCTTCTGGGCTCTGGGATTTGTAGGAATTAATAATACTGGTGAAAGTTTACTGAAATTCCTAATTTACATGGCACTTCATAAACAAAAATAGAAAGGCATTAGACTACTTAGTAGAAAAGCCTAAGCAAGACTGGGCCACAGGTGATAGTTTGGGAGAGAGGCAGCACCAGATTCACCGGTGAGGAGATGAAGGTACAAAAGACAGCTTGAAGAGATCATATACTGCAGGTATATATTTATGTGAAAGAACTCTAGCAATGATGGTAATTCAAAAAGGAGCTACCAGTAGAATGGGGATGACTTCCTAAAGAGGGAATGTATATCTCACAATGCAGCAGCTCTCCTTGTCATGATCCTCAGGCATTTGTGTACTGTGAGGCTAGAAGGAATCATTGTCATCTACCTTTCTGTGTAACAGAAAGGACAAGAGGAAACGGTCTCAAGTTGCGCCAGGGGAGGTTCAGGATCGACATTAGAAAAAACTTCTTCACTGTCAGAGTCGCTAGGCATTGGAACGGGCTCCCCAGGGAGGTGGTGGAGTCACCATCCCTGGAGGTGTTCAAAAAACGTTTAGATGTCGCGCTTCGAGACATGGTTTAGTGGGCATGGTGGCATCAGGTATAAGGTTGCATTTGATGATCTTTGAGGTCTCTTCCAACCATAATAAAAAAAATATAAAAAATAAAAAAATAACAGTTCTGTTAACATATTAATTGCTAATTTAATCATATATAAATGACTAATCCTTTTTGAATTTGAGGATTATCTGTTTGATTTTAAAGTTTTCAGTAGTGTAACACAAATCTTGGTTTATTCCAATAAATACCTTACCCTTTTAAAAATAAATGCCACTTTTTCTAGTTGAATGTGCCTAGATTCAACTCACAATCTTTGAATCTCAGACTAAAGACCTTCTTGTTAACCCTTCAGATCTCAGACTGAAGGCCTTGTTGCTATCAAATTCTTTTTCTTATATGGGTACTTACAGATTATAGTGAAGTCACTCTTAATGTTCTCTTTCTTAAGTTACAAACTAACAGCCTGCAAGTACAAGGCCCTTCTTTAATACTGATCCTTAAAACTCTACCCAGAATTTTGTAGTTGTTACCCATCTTTCTTCTTGGACTGTGGATGTTGCACTTGGACACAGTATTCCAACTGAGATAACAGAATTGCTGAATAAGAAGTGTAACACAAGCCTTCAACTGCTATGTAAGATTCCTGTATTTATATACAGAAGAAGGAAGGATAGTATCAGCACAGCCTTCGATGCTGTGTTCTGCTGATTATCCTTTATGATGCTTAGGTTCTCGGATGGACTTCCCTTACATTTCCAGAATAAACCCCAAACATTTGGCCTAGCTCCGAGCTAAATCTACATTAATATAAATTCTGGTTTAATACCTATGAAAATCTAGGGGGAGTCTTTCCTTTATTTTTTAGTACCATATGTCCTGAGTGGTTCGGTTGAGTACTATTCTTAGTTTTACAAGAGATCAGAGATTCAACTATAACCTTCTATTGCATTTCAGTTCTTTTTAACTAGATACTAATTAGTAACAAAATCTTTACAGTAAATATTTGAATTAGGTGAAGTATGAAACTTTTTTAAAAGGCATTTTTAAAGGACACACCTGGTTTTCTGCTCTTCAGTACTTTCCTAACATGGGTCCCTCTCCAGATGGCTTGAAGTTTAAGAGCTGCTGCTGCTTCTTCAGAAGTGGGAGTTCGGTTCTGCCAACCACTAAGGGAACTCTTCTCACAACTCTCTGAAAGAAGGATCAACAGAATGAGCAACATCAATAAAGCTGGAACTCCTGTAGCTGCTTGCAATGAAGTTAAAAAGAAAAAAACAAACACAAAATTACAAGAAAGCTGTATTTCAGAAACAGAGTGGTTTCTGCATAAAACTTCAATTTATGACAAAAATATCACTCTTAAAATTTGGCTCTTATCATGACAAAATTAAACACAATATATTGTGTAATTACACAAAGTCACAATGCAACTACTATGCTAATTCCAAATACCGAATCACTGAATTCTTACTTCACTTTACGGACAGTGATTGCAGTGCATTTTTTTTTTAAATCAAGTCTCCTGATGTAATTTCCAAGTATCCTTCCAAACATGAACCAACAGGATACAATAAATTAAAACCTGACTCTGAATACAGCTTAAAAGAGCTTCATAAGATTTTAAGTGCTTTTGTCACTCAATCTGATCATTTTATTAAATAATAATTTAAACATCAATGTTGTTCAAAACATTGTAATTCAACCTTCGCTAAGGAGCCATGGAATAAGGATAAGATCTATGATAAAGCGAGAGTTCTTCATCTGACTGTGACTTTCTGTTACCAAGGAGTTTTGGAGTGGAGCAGCAGTTAGTAGGTTCTGACAGGTTAGTAATGAGCTCTTTGAAGGCATTCCAGCTCACCTGTCACTGAACCAAGACCTCATTATCCCCATTACTCCCTCACAACAGAGCTCTGAAATGCCAACAGGGAATACACACAGAGTGTCGGCTTGGTGTTGCCCTATGAACAAACTGAAAAGTTTATCCACTGGGGATGTCAAGAGGACTCCGTAACTAGAAATAAATACCTATGAAATAATACACTTCATTTGTGAGGTTAAATAATATAGAGATATAGAGTCACTTAGTTAAACATTAAATTGTCTCTGAATATACAAATATAATAATTCTGATGCAGTGTCACACAGAGAAATGAATTCTATTTGTAGAAACTGTCAAAAGTTACCCCAGATCAGGCTGAAAATCGGAAATGCTGAATGTTTTGTGAAATTACATATTCCTAAAGATTTAATTTCTTGTTTTGTTTTAACTTTTTTAATACAGTGTCATAAGAACAAAAATGTTTTTCTTTGTAACATACAAGTCAAAACAATGAGGTCAAAACTAAATATTTGGCTCTTTAAAGTTTTTTTTTGACTTAACTCTTCTTAATATTTTGTCATATAAACAGAGAAGTCTGTTACTGTGAAATGCTTTAAACCAACCAATATTAACTAGTGGTTGCTTCAAATTTGACATTATGATTGAAAACTGATTTGTCAAAAATTTCTGACACGCCTTATTGTTAATCAGAAGATATGCTGCTAATAATAAAACTGAAGTTCTCAAAGCAGCCTAGCAAGACTTTGTTCACCAGAAAATCAGCCGCAGTTTTCTCATAACAGTGTGGATGTATCTCCTGCAGGCAAGGTAACAATGGTTTTTTTGAAAAAGATCTATTTTGCATACACTGAAGAGGTACTTTACATATTTAACCAAATAATGGGAAACTTTCCCTCACTCCTTATGGGAACTCAAGTTCAAATCCAAAGTGCAAGAAGAAACAAATGCCCCAAATTATCTCTCCAGTCACACAGCACAACTGTATAATCACTGCTCTTAACCTATGTTTCTGGAGGAAAGAGAAGCTTGTTCTGGAAAAGAACAGGGCAGGAACAGGACTTCTCAAATATGGTTTACACAGATAAGATAAGCTTATAGCTATCAGCTTCACTTCCAGATAAGATAAAATTTCAGACCAGAATGTTTTAACAGAACTGCACACAAAAGGCACTCTACTTCTAACTTCAAAGTTGGAATTTATCCATGAAATGCGCCCTTTGAATTGTGCCTAAATGACTGTCAAGTGTCTGAGACTCTTGAAAATCACTGCCACAGACCTCCAGCGAGTTTGTGACCTGAGCTGGCTCACTATTGGGCACAACGAAACCAGGACAAGGTAAACAGAGGAAATGTGCGACGGAGAGCAGGCAAGCAGTATCGAGCTGTCAAGACTGTCTCCCCTCATCTTGTGTAACATCATTCTGATATGCTTCCTTTCCTAGGAATCATCACATGCCTCTGTAAACTCAGCATCTTCTGACTGCTCGAAGTTCTGCAGGGTCCCTTCATCTACTCTCCTCCCAGAAGACCACAGAAGAGCCATGGCACGGAGAAGCATTCAGCTTCAGAAATTTCCATCTTTTTGTCATATGTTCACATGGCACGGTCTTCCACTTGTTTCTTGTGGCTCCTGTGCTAACCGCTCCATGGGGATGGATGGTATTTGGCAGACGAATAAACGTCACCAGATCATTTTCAGGATGACTTTTCAGAAACCTTACCAGGCATGACTGCTAACTGCAGTACATCATAATATCCTTGCCCTCAGTAAATTTTGAGATGAATTCAGCACACAGTACAAAATGAACATGCTAATATAAAATGGAGATGGGATTTCAAAAAAAGCTCAGCTTTGACCTGATCTACTCTCAGACACAGACACCAAAAAGACTTCATTCATCTGTTACGGTAGTTTACACTGTTAGGTTCCAAAGGGTTATAACTCAAGTCTTGAAAAGATCTGAGCAACTAACCTGACTGCAGCAGTGCCAAGGTGGGCCTGGCAAATCAGGTAATGCCGCACCTTCTATGCCTTCCTACAACGCATTTCTCACCTGTTTTTTCCTGCTATCGACCTATTTTTTTCTTGACAGTTCACTTGATTTATGCTTTTTTGAATGCAGCTGTGTATTTCTTTAGAGTTCTGTGATGGAACCTGAACGAAAGCATGCATTTATTCCAATGCAACCTTTATTATGCAGGGCAAAGTGTATATCCAAGGTCAATAAAGCCAAAGGGAAACAATTCACTTCCCAGTCCAACAGGAATCTTTTGTAATTTAAGTCTGGAAAAGCAACTAAATTACAAAGCTATATTGGACACTGGAGGAAATCAAACTGAAACAGAACGTTCCTCTCCATACATCTATTCAACTTTTTTGATTCACCCCTCAAATCCTAAAAAATATTCTGCCACAGTGGATCTCATAATTCAGTAATACATATGAGGTCTCTGCTACCATCTGTCAATTGTGCTAATTATTCAAATCTAATCTAAAAATGTCTTCTCTTCTATTGCTGACAAGTATTTTAGGTTTTTTTGGGAATACAGAAATCAGTAGCACAGTCATCTGGAACAATGTGACAGGTGGTGTTGACTTCAAGTGGAGTGACAAATGTCAATATGCTGACACTTATATCTTATACTCTTGCCATAGGATATAATTCTGTGAAAAATACAATGAATTACTCAGTCACTCTGGCTGATTTTTTACCTCTGATGTCTCACAGAAGAATAACCTTCAGAAGAGAGATGGAGGAAAGTCCCCATCGAAGAGTGAGACAGAATATAGGTGCCTTATTAAAGAACAAGAGTATTACATCATTTTGTCATAAAGATTTGTGCAAATTTTAATGACTTTTTTTATACTGATTTTCCAAAATAAACTGTCTAATGAAAGGAAGTTAAGATCATTTTGATTGACCAAGGAGAAAGATTTTATACTGTAAGTTCATAATAGCAGAAGGAAAAGCTAAGTCACCCTGAATGGCCTTCAAATGGTGATGATGTATCTTCCTGTCAATTTTTCAGATAAAATCTTTTCCTGTCATAATATGAAACCATATATGTAAAACTTCTATTAATAAGCCAAATATTAATATGAATAGATTAATAAGTTACATAGACGGCAAAGTAAGTCTCTCAAAATGGAAAAGAGCCTTATGTTTTGTTGCCAGGCAAACTTAATTCTAACTGCTTATGCCTCCAGCCTGCATACAAAATAAGGCAAAGAACCTGCGGGAAGAGAATTATCCCTGCTTTTAATAAATCCACTTGCCTTCCAATGGCTCCTCCCACAGTGCCTTTGGGTATACAGCATACCCTAATCACAGGTTGGAGAAGAGGTGGATGGTGCTGTAGCTAGTTCCCCACTACATGTGTGTGACTAGCCAGCTAACTAGCCAGCCAACATGATAATTTGCCAAATAATAGGCTTAAAAAACAAGCAAGCAAGCAAAAACCAAAATAGTCCCCTACAACCAACCAACCCACCCTCAACCTATCATTAAGAAACAGTTGAACTTTCAATGATGGTACTAACTTGAGTCTTCCTTCACTCTCATTTCATGAACAATATATGCATTTAAGGTCTTTGCAGCTGGTAATTTGAACAAGAGCCATGATCTGCAGTGCATCAGGTTAAAAAAAAAAAAAAAAAATCTATCTGTAGATGCTGGCTCATGCTTGTCAATACTGACAAATGCCAGTCAAGGAAGACAAAGGGTAATTTTATAAATTTTATAAATTAGCAAAACACGAACAGACTTTCTGAAACAAAGAAAAGGATCACTTCTATTCTGAGATGAGTCTCAGATGTGCTATCAACAGTAGAAGGCTTAGGCATCTAATAAGAAATGAACCATCCTTACTTAGGCAAGAAAACACAAGATTAGTGAAGAGCTGGTGTCCCTGAAAATAAGAATAGGCAGATATATATGAAGTGATTAGCAATATCAATACAGTACCTGAAGACACAGTGTCATCCTCAGAAACCTCAGTGGCTTTAAAATCCAAAGTGAAGGACCTGAAGGCAAATTTATAGCTGTAAGGAACCTTCTTGCCTAATACATATTTGATCAAATACCAAAATGCACTACTGAAAACCTAAAATCAAAAAGAGGAAAAGCATTCAAAGAATTATTAATTTTTAAAAGCTAATTTATATTGTTTCCCATTATTGTTTCAAAAACTGTTTAGCTCTTTTCTTTCTAGTTTTTTATTCCTTTACAACTACACATTGGTCTTCTTAGAGGGGGAGAGATATGTATGCTCATGCCTATTGAATCTTTCTTAAGGTCCCCAGGTTTTACACATTATTTCATATGAACGTATACATTTAAAATTTTTATTTTTCCATTCCAGTGAAGTCAAACCAATTATTTTCTAGTGGACTTGGGATGAAAATCACCTCTTTCATGAGTGATACACCTGGAATCATTCTTAATTCTGCTGTTCTGCTGAATTTGAGCCTGGTGTCAACCCCATGTATAAAAGCACTGGCTTAGGTGTTCTATTTTTTAATATCAGTGATTATAAAAATACCTTTCTTCTATTCAGTCTTCTAAAATACACAGCCTAAACTGCATGAGTTTTTTAGTACTTTGATGAAAGTAAGTGAATCTGGAATATATGAAGTACTGACTGTAAAAAAACAAGTTATAGCAGTATTATCAACATTTGCACATACATAAAAATTAGCGTATCTTCTACATAACTTTTTTGTTGCAATCTTTTTATAATATTGAAAAGCCACAGTATGGAGATGTACAGAAAAGTGTAATGTCTTTATCATGTATCTAAAGACTCTTTAATTTCTGCTCTGTGTGTGTGATAAAAGTTGAATAAGAATGTTGCGGTTTCAAAAAACAAAGAAAAACAACTCAGAAATACTGTGAGTGAAAAAAAACTCATTACTGTCTCCAGTAATATAAGCTGTAATAATGTTTTCCTGTGCCATCAACATTAGGCACAGAAAAGAACCATTCTGGCTTTTCTGCATTTCAGGTAGTGTCTTTTAAATCCCAAATTAAATCATAAAATAAAAAAAGCTGATGCTTTCTGCCCCAAAGTATGCTAAACTAAACTGACAAAATTAGAGACTCAAATTTAGAATGCGTTACTCTGTGCATATTAAAATTTGTTTATATTAAAAGAAGATAATTATTGTATACCATTGCAGATTATATAATTTGGGTTTACACTTAACAACAAATACCACATTCAGAGCACTCAGGAGGTCCTTTTTAAAAGCATAGCCATTGGTTTGAAGAGGATAATGTCAATGTTAAGCTGTTATCCAGCTTCTGAGCCTTCAGATATGTCTTTATTAAAACTGTTTGTTCACCTTGAAGTGTTCTTCAGCCAGTCCAGTATCATGGAGGTCAGGAGGACAGTGAGTTAGTTCCAACTCCTTCAAGGCTTTAGAAAGTTCAGGCTTACTGCTGAAATTATTTATCACATTTCCAACAGCTTTCAGGATAGCTGTAGCCTGTTCTATAAACCGGTAACTCTCCTGGAGAGAGAGAATAAAACCACCCATTGTTAGAAAGATTACTTTAAGATTTTCTTTCATTTTCTTTCTAGGCTGTGATAGCATACAAGCGCTTTTTTCTGTGATGAAGTACAAAGCTTTTCTTAAGTCAAGCAATTATTATTAATTTTATAAACTGCAAAACCCATTAGGTCTCTAGTATTCAAAAGCATACAAAATTTTCACTGATTTTAGCTATTGAAATAAAAATGTTACAACACTATATCAGGGATCATATATCTGTTATGGATTTTATTTTTTGTGTATCATTAGTCCTAGGATATTTAATCAAAAATAAGACGCATATAGAGACTTTCTACTGCAGTGGTAATAAGACTCTTGTTAGCTGAAATGCTCAGCATCTCTTCTACTATAAAAGGCCAAGTAAGTATTTGTATCCTGCTAAACGTCCAAAGACATGCTGCCTAAAGCATCATTAATCTTCATTAGGATTTCTGCGCAAGAATGTAGACACTCTCCTTCAAATGACATTCTGCAGAGAAATTACTGTCTTCAAAAAGAAGTGCAGAGAAGACCCTAAGATAAAATTTTGCTTTATTTTCTTGATGAGGAATAGCTTTTGACCCACAACCTGAAGTCAAGGGGTTAGTACTGCCACAAGACATTTTTAACAGCCCAACTTCTTACGTTTAAACTTCTTTGCTACAATAAATGTAACAAATTCGCACAAGCTGCTTTAATGTCATATGATTAGGACCCTGAATCTACACTGCTGTGCAAGTTTGCTGTTACACTCACCTTTCAAAATATTTTTGCACAACCGTGCTCTAGAAGCTACGCTCCCTCCCCTCAGCGCCCATGACAAATATCTGGGCCTACTGCTTGCCAAAGGAATCTTGAAAACATGGATGACAGTGATATCTGTCTGGATAGTAGGCAACAAAGAACAAACGCTGTAGTAATTACTCCCATGGGCCTCTTATCTCAGCTATGAAAAGTTGTTTGAATCAATTGTTCATTTTAGATATAAAAGCTGCTCTGGGATCCAGTGAATAATATGTGATCTCATGGGACAAAATAAACTTTACTGACGTGACAGTTTATTTTACTAGATGGGTATTTTTGAGTATTAATGAATATCTGTACATGTATTTTACCACTTTTATCACCTGCCTCAAAAAGGGAGCTTATGTGCTACCTCTGACATACGTATTTCCACAAGAGTATTTTTAACATTCCATTTAATGCTGCTGTTCTATGTAAACCACAATACTGCCCAATGCTTACTTACATATTTATATGATTGCTGCAATATCCATCTCAGTGCCTGCTGTGCTCTAACACACATTTCTTTTATGCATTCACCCATTTCATATTGAAATTAATATTATACCATTAAATACTGTAACTCTAAGGTTTATGCATACCTTTTCAAGACCTTGCATCACAGTATCCTCTTCTCCAAAGACACATGGCACCATGCTGCACAGATGAATATGGTGCCCTACGGAAGAACTCACTGTGAAGAGTAATATGTGTCGCCTATGTTCAAGGAAAAACAAACAAACCAACCCACAAATTGAAAAAGCATCTTTTTTTTTTTTTTTTTTTAAAATCACACCAATTCTTAAGCTTTTCCTTTTCATACATTTGGTAAAAATGAAATCCTTGCCTAGATGTCTAGGCTCTTCAAATCCTGTATTTCTAACTCCTTGCTTCTCAAGAACCTCCAAACATAGGCAGTAGGTGAAATCAGAGAAGTCACTATTATTTTATTTTTATTTTATTTGTTTAGGTTTTATTTTGATTTTCTTTAGCAAAATAGCTGGTTTCACTATTGCAGATGGATACAAAACTGAAGTTTTTTCGTCAGGATTATAGTTAGCTATAGTTTGCCTGATCGTATCCTATAATGGATTCCAATCATAAAAGAAACCATTCCTAACTATAGTTACAGAACACAGGGGGTTCAGGTGGTTGTCTCCAGCCAACAGTGTCCTGCAGTCCCACTGAAATACTTGAGGAGCTTGCTGATAACCAAATGGTGAAGCTTCATGGTCTTATATCATTGTCAGAATGCCATTTATCTGGAGAATTTCATCCAGGCCACAGCTTCAAAGTGTTAACCAGAGATCCAACAGTGAGAGTAAGAAAGGGGAGTTACCCACACACACACACACTTGTACTGTTTTCATTGCATCTTCTTGGGAGTGAAATTTGAAATGCCCCCTGGCCACCAACAGACAGAGGGAAGAATGTGTCTTCCTGACTTAGCGAGTCATTTCTCAGTAGGAATGACATGGGGAAGCGGTCAGTAAGCCCCTTTGTCTCCCACACCTGCTGTAAATGAAATCTTCCCAAAAGCCTGCTGGCTCTGCCTGGAGTGGAAAGAATCAACGGCGTGAAGCTTATCAATTTGAGCTGCCTGTATCTCTAGTAGCTTTGAAATATGCAGGTGCAAAAAGATATGCATTTCTGGCTTCCCTACAGGACAGAAATATGCAACTTCCAGAAACTACACTAAGAAAATACAGGTGGTGGCAGAACTAACCTATAAACACAATAATAACTTTTCCATTTTTAGTCTGAATCAAAACAAATAGGGACCACTATTAAAGATCTCTGATGTAATATCAACATGCTAGTATTGCAGTATTTTCTTTCTATGCCTATTTATTTGAAACCTTACTTGATTTTTTAATAATACATTTTGTCTCATCTCTGAGATTAAACTGATGATTCTCTATTTTTGGAAAAGTAGGTGGCCTCAATGAATTAGTCAGCAACTTTATGCTTATGGCAAGCTATGAAGATGTCATCTTTCTTGTTTCACTGGAAGCATTTTCAGAAACTAACAGATATCAAAGGCTCTTGCTTTTTATCTATTTCTTTATTTAAACAATCAGTCGATGCTCTGCACTGAAAATCTAGAGTTACATGCAAAGAGAAATAAATCATATAAGCACTATGTGAATTTGACGTAAGATATGCAAGGCTTCGTGGATAACCTCAGAATTTCTCTTGTCACTTTTCATAAATCCTGTTTCAAGAAAAGCTATGAAACCTCCTATGGTATCATCATGCTTTTACAGTTCCACTAAAAATCCTAATTCTTTAATTTTTGTTAGTACTCCAAGGAACATCTCAAAATTATTCTAGTTAGAAACACTTTTAAGTAGGAATTTGTGTTCTAGTTTATTTTTTAGCAAGTCAGTATGATTTTTCTTGCTAAATGCTCTTAAATAAGAGTAAAGAATTCAAAATCTTTATAAAGGATTTGGTAATTGTTTCAAATTCATAGCAATTTTGCAGTCTTATCACATCCTAGCTATCAACCAGTTTGATATTCCAAAAGCTTATGTTTTAGGAAATAAACTCTTAATTACTGTGTAAAGTACAAGATCATCTCAAGCCTTAAGACTAACGTGTTAGGACAGAAATGAAGCCTCATACATACCCAACAGGAAGATTTAACACAGTAGCTTTGGTTGCGGATGTATGTATCTTTAACACAAGTTCTCCAGGAGTCAATAATTTCCAAGAGAAATGTTCAACTATCAGCACACCCTTTGAAATACTAGAACATTCTCGTTTAGTACCTAGATTAAGAAAGAAAAAAAAAAAAAACCCACACACAATTATGGGGGGAAATAACAGTAAAATTAATACAAATACCCTTATGCAGAATCTGTAGCTACTTCACAGTCACTGAAGTCTTCCTTTAGGCTTTGAGAACTGAGAGAAAAGAGCCAGGCATTCAAAATGCATAGGTGGTACAGAGTATGGCTTATTTGTACTATTTACTAGAAAAATAATGATTAAAAGAACATGTTATGAGGATGTGTAAATCAGACATCTTCCAAGTCACTTAAGGCTGCTCCAAAACTCCATGAAAATCCATTCCGTCCACATGCAAAGGAAGCAAACAGCCATACAAAGCTTACATTTATATTAGAGTTTAATTACTTTAGTGGAATGGTCAGTTTGGGTTTTTTTAGCTTTCCTTTGGTTCTCTCTACTCTAGATGCACTAAAATTATGTCCATACCCAATGTTTAAATGTCTGATTAACTTAAGTCAACTGTCATAACACCCATTAGCTTTTCTGAATGCCATTCTATGATTTTCATAAAATACAAGTGATTTTTATTTAAACCACCCAAGCTGTTGTATCTTGAAATAAGGCAGCTGTAAATATACTTAAGAGCTTACTGTGCTCCAGTTTAAAAATCACTTCAAAAATAAACATTGGTCATATTGCTGATTTTACTGCATTTTGATCAGCGAAGACATAAAGTAGCTTGCAAGAATGGAATTTCTAGAAAAAGACACCCTAAGAAACACAAGGAATTCCATACCAGAAATATATTGATGAAAAGCTTGCAGCAAACTGTAATAAAGAGTCAAGGGAGGGATCCTTTCAAGAAAATATTCATCATCAATATGAAATAACAAGTATTGCTTGAATATTAGTGTATTTCCTAGAATCAATTTGACTATTTAATGCTAAACTCTCAAACTGTGCCAAAATACACCACAGACAAACACAACAGCACAGCCATATTCAAGAACAGGAAAACACAACATTAACACCCACTTTTCTGTGTTGGTCTTACCTCCAGTATCACCCCAGCGTACTAATGCAGAAAAGCTAACCAGGATTTCAATGGGCATCAGACTGTCCACAAGTAAGTAATAGAAGACTTGGTCTTCTGTAGACTGCATAGAAAAATGGACATTTGTTCATCTTTCATTTTCATGCAATGCTGTCTGCCTGGGTTTATACAAAGTATGACTAAGATTTTGGATATTGTGAACCTAGCTATGATAAGGGAAGTAAGCAATTAGCTGTCACTACTTCTTCCAAATTTCAGACATATCACCTAAGCCCAGAGCCTCATGCCACATGTACAAACCATGATGTTCAGTTAAGAGTTAAAAGAAAACTGAAAAGTTTCTTGTAAGAGAATATATCTACTTTTAGATGACACTCTTCATATGTACCTCAATTTAGTAGTTCTACTTGCCAAACAACATTCAACGAAAGACCAAAAATCTTGTTGTGTGCTGCAACTTTCTGATCCTAATTAATTACAGTAAGCTTGAAAGAAATAAGCACTCTTAATTTCTAACACATGACTGATTCCGCCTCATTTTTTTTTCTACAAAAATACACGGAGGCAGCATTTTTCACTTTAATACATAACCTCTATGCCAATATTAGAAACTATAGATTGATTCTACTGTTCCTAGAAATTCTTAAAAATATGAAGCTGAATGAGCTTCTTTGCTATAGAACTGTTTCAATACATGTCTTCCTACATTCTCCAGTCATATCAATACATTTTTTGTATTTGATCCTGGAATACCACTACTATTATCTTCATAACATAATATAAAAGTGTTCTTTTAAGTCTGATACAGAATTTACCTAATAGTGTAAACATCTCACCTGTACCAATGTAAAAAATAGAATGGTTTTACAGCAAAGGGTTAGCTTTTCAGCACGATAGCACATAGGCTTGACGCTGATTATGGCTTGTGAAAGTATATCACGCAGTGATTGGGAAAATTTCTTTTGATACGATTACAAATACAGAGAGGTGTGAAATTGCAGGTATACTACAATTACAAAGCATAATCCATGTAGTTAACCTCCTCAGTACAGGATTTTACATAAAGTTCACGCCTGGAGTTTACATTTCAGTACTCTACAATTACACTTCAGTTACAGTATAAAAGTAGAGCTGGAACAGGGTATTCAAGCACATTGAACAACCTTCTGATAATACAAACTATTGGCAGACTTAAAGAAATACTGTAATTTCAGTGTAACTAAGGGGTATTTCTAATCCCTGCAACAGAATCTTGTAAATTGCTGAAGGACTTAGGATGTAAGCAGAAAACGGAGGGCTGGGCTATACAGACTCCTGATTTGGGTTTTAGGTGACAAGTAAAGATGAAAGAGAATTGAAGGGCAGATTCTGCAGCTAAACCATCATTAAATTTAATTTAGTCTCTAAATTATTGTAAGGTAGAATTAAGTCAAGATAAAGAGAGGATGGAGATCTGATTCACTGTAATGTATACTCTCACTACCAACTTTCACATTTTGCATACTCAAATTTTTTTATTATTGTGCAATAGTATTCCATCACATTTTTTTCTTATCTTAAACACAGTGAAATACTTCTGGATATTTGCTAGCTAACATTATCTTTTATTGACTATAGTAATCTTAACGTATTATTATTTTTTCAGTAACAGTAATTCTATGTGATCTACTTAATTATGTGATATAATTAGGATATATATATCACCTAATTATGTAAGACTTTGACAAAGGAAAAAAAGCACATAAAAACTCAACACAGTCATGTACCTTAAAATCAGTCTTCTGATAGTTATATGCATATGTATGTGGCTTGTGGAAAACATACAGGTTCCTAGGGAGAAAATAAAATAAAAATACATGCAGGAAAATAATCTTAGAATAAATTATATATTTCAGTTAAATGTCTATTTCATAGCATAAGATACTAATTTTACTTTCATAAAGCAGACTCCCAGCTATTTCTTAAACATAGTTCAGCATTTTTTAGTTTCATAAAGGTGAATACAATTCATCTCCAGAGAAAGCAGCTGACATTAATTTCTATCTTTGCTGCATTTCTACAGTTTTGCATTGGAGGTCAGGGCTCTAATTTGTCCAATTTGTTTCTATAAATGGTAGTAAGCTAATATTACTCTAAAACTTCCATGTGTACCTGGAAATTACTGTAATAAAGTTATCTATAAAGTATCACTGTGAGGAAGAACTATTTTGTATCATTTACTAATATGTTTTTTCAATTCTGTAGTGTTTGCACACCTTCAGAAAGCTTCATTCCTGACAACAATTTTTTCTGACCTAGGTTTAACCAAGGGCAACATAAATAATTACAGCTTTAATTGAGGACAGAATCAGATGCAAAGTCCAACGTTTTACATAAAATAAATCTTTTGATTACTCAGAAACTTCAGAGGGTTCCTGATCCATTGCTGACATATAAATTCCTACAATGACTAAAACGTTCCTCATTTCTCAAAGTTGATAGGAATTCTGAACATTCACCTTATTTTCACTGTATCTGAGATGTAGGCATGTCAGACAAGGAAATGCTTTCAACAGAACTGACTGGTAAAATGAAAAATCTTAGGTTCCTAATTTCTTCAGAGTGATAAATTCTTCAAAGGTCAACCAAGATGCTTTGTTAACAGCTACTTTATCAGTTCACTGCAAAAATAAGTAAACTCTCACCCATTTAGGGACAGGAATAACAAACTGACAAATGCACTATATCCAAATTAATATTACAGCGGTCTACAAAAGGTCAACAGTACTTTAACATTTGGCTAACAAGTTTAAAAGTTCTTATTTTACATTCTTTCTGTATGACACTGTGAGTAAAACTTTGAAAGGAAAGGAAATTACTTTGTTGGTGACGCTTTTTTCTGAAGGCCCTGTCTTTTCAGATCTGGGGCTCCCTAAAAGTAGTCAGGCAAATGTTAACAAGATCTGAAGTGATCTATGATCTTTTACTCCTAAAGTTCTTGTAGTGCTGCTGGTATAAAAGTTATACATTCTCCCTCAAAGAGGGAGAAGAGTTTAAAGCCTGCTCAAGAAAACACTCATTTATGAAAACAAAAGCTTCACAAAGAAATCTCAGTTGCAAATTCAAATAAAAAAAAAGGGTGAATTTTCTCTGATAAAATTACTCCCCTCAACCATGTCAGATTCTAAAGGACCTATATTATACTAGGCTTCTTAAATCTGAAAGACAGAGACTAAAGATATTACTTGACAATTACATTAGCTTTTTTTATGTTTGCAGACGTATAAATGCCTTGGAATTATATTGAAAAGGCAGTGAAAGAAAGCACCTAGTTGACCAAGCTGAGCTATGCTGATGGCAACGGAAGACTTCAACAACTTTTTTTGCCTTAGAACTGTGTTGTTCAGATGTAGATTGTGTCTGCCCAGTGGTTGATGGGTCAGGAATGTGAGCACTCTAATAGCTGCACACTCCATGACCTACCACCTTCTACCCACGTCACAGTCTGACATGTGCTTTATGAAGCTGGTGGTTGTACTCCGAGGACATACCGAAAACACAGCGTGGGGCTGCACCTACAGACTCATTGTCAACAGGGACAGTAAGTCTGGTCAGAAGAGTAGCCTTGGGACTACCCTGAAAGGCAGGGTAATTATACTAAGAACATGTGTTTGTGTATAGTCACATTTAGCATTTTACCATTCTTACACTGTATATTTTATGGAATAAAATATACAAAACCCCTCTGTTCCTTACTGGAAACAAACACAGAAGTCTTCAAAGCTAATCCAGATTTCCCTGGAAACAGAAGTCCTTTCTGACTCAATTTCTTCCTTTGATTCATCCCCTGCCTGGCTGTTCATACCAGTATCAGCTGTTTCTGACATTCGTTTTCCATCAAAACTGATACTCTCACATAATTCTTCTGCAGAGATAAGAAGACACACAGAGCCAATACAGTGACAACATTAAAGTAGCATCATTCCTACATTGAAAGATTATCCTAAAATTAAGAGGATATTTTCCATACATCTCAGAGTTTAAAAATAAAAAACTAACCCACTAACCTAAAAAGCTCAAAAGGTGATGGAAACAACTCTGTATAGATATTTGTTGTTTACATCTGCAACTGCTTAAGTATTCTGCCTCAATACACTATCACACATTGAACTGTGCACTAGAACCTTTAATAAGGACACTTTAGGTAAACATACATATGAATTCTGCAAGCCTAAAGTCATCTATATAAAGAAAAATACAACCTCTTGCCCAAAGCTCCTACTCAGTGAAAAGCTGATGGGACAGTATCATAAAATTTTCTACAACCCACAGAAAATAAAAAATACACACAATTGTGGAGGATACAAAGACCTATCCTTGCCTCTGGTATTTAGATAGTACCCCCTGTGATGCTACTCACACAAATCAGTCTGTCTACTTGTAAACAGAAATAGATTTGAACCACATTACATGAATTTTCTCGTAGGAAAATCAGAACTACTGTCAGATTCATGCCAAAATATAAATAGAGACATGTCATGTAGACATATTTTGCAATCATTTAACAACTTTTTCAGTTGTGTTGTAATGTCACGTTCTCTGCCTTTACTCTGAGATTCAAATAAATAGTTATTGAAGATGTTTAATCTGGCCCCAAAAGAAGTTTCGAGAATAGCACAGAACAGCTGAGAATAGAAGAACAGAACAGCTCAAACATGAACACCTATTAATTCAGAATGTTTGCTAAGGAAAAAGATGAGGTAATATCCAAACAGGTAAGGTATAACAAATGAGAAAGCCAATTAGAAAAATATATTATTTGTATTTAAATGTGCTTTGTAATATTTCCTGATCAGCAAGACACATAGTGATGTGCTGGGTAACTAATAAGTTTATAAGATGCAGGTGGCTCAAAATTAGTTTGCAAATTAAAATTAAATTTAAATTAAATTTAAATTAGTTACATTTAGTTTGCAACTATTTTTCAAGAACTGAAAGAAATGTAATGTAAGGAAATGCACCAAAGACCTTTTTCTCTTCCTTACACTATGGAAAAACTACCTTGAAGCTATAAAGCTCGTTCTGACCATGAGTACTACAGTCCTATCCATAGACCTTCTTCAGGGTCAATAGGGTCAGTAGATCTCTGCAGCCTTCACATAGAAGATATGCTGCACCCTATTTAAAAGCCAATACATAAATCTTTCTGTTGATTATATATGCGGACTGGGGTCAGAGGGAAGACAGTTCTTCCAGTGCAGCTGAAGGAAAGCAAAAACGGTGTCCAAAAAATGGCTGAAGTTTCCCCACTCCTCTTTGAAGAACTAATGAGAATCTTGTGAGAATGTCATCAAAAAGCATATTTTATCCTTTTTGATCTATGCAGTCCAAAGACAGTGCTGTTCAGAGCTTCCTGATACAATTATAAGAAAAAAGTAAATCAAACTGCTAACTATCGTTTACCTTGTAAGCAATAAGTGCCATTTCCAGCTATGAGAAACTGCATACACTGGGTGATATAATGAAGATATAATTTACAGAATAAAACGATAAATAAATTTGAAGGAAATCTTAAGAGATGTTCAGTATAAAACAGTATTTTAAAACTGACATATGGAAGATAGTTGCAGCAAATAATTGTCCATAATTATCATATAAATAATTCCTCGAACGAATGCAAATACTAATCAAATACACAGGGATATAATATGAGATTATAAAGTTAAACATTGCAGAGAGCTTCAGAAAAGAGAACATCATATTTGAATTCAACAATTTTATGTCACTTAGAACTCAAGCAACAAAGATTAATGATACAATCGAGCCCAAGAGAAAAAAAGTAACTTGATGAATAAGGGAAAATGTTCAAGTACAGAAGTAATAACAAAACATGCATTGTAACAAAAAATAGAACACAAATAAAAACAGATCAATAACTAAGAGCACAGCAGCATACAAACTACAATAGTTACTCCATAAAGGGGAAAGAAGAAAGAGTGGCAAATGAACACAGATTAGCACAGTTTGTCACAAAAATCCCTATTTATACCGTAAGAAAATACTGTACTGCATGAAACCTCCAAAATTATTAGAAAAAGTAACTTTTGCTAAACTGTGTTTTCTCACTTTCTTACATCAAACGTTGTCATTGCTTTCGGTAAGTGCTCATCATTTTTCAAGCACTGGCTCTCTACTGAGATGCTTAAATGGAAATCAAGCCTGACTTCAAACCGACTATAGTTTTGGGTGCTAACTCTTATTTGGTATCTGGACACTTTGTATCTGGGTCTTTATAGTCAGGAGCTAGCTCTTTAGGAGAGCACAGTAAGAAGCAAATTAAAACGTTTGCTAGCCAAGTAAATGAAAACACATTCGAAAATACTACCTCGTAAAGAAAATGTTAAAAATCGCTCAAAATTGAACTGAGTCCCCTGTCTCAGTTTTCAGTAAGAAGGGACAGACAGGCTGGCTTATTGGAATAGAGGTACAAAACCAGAAATTTCCCATTTACAGCAGAAATTGCAAGAACTTAACACACCAGATATGAAGGTTGTAGCTAATTTCCATAAAAGAGCACAGAGATAATGGCACAGGAAATCTCCAATCCACAAAATGGTACTTAAGATATCTTTAAATGTAGGTTTTCTACCATGAATTTGAAGATTAGCAAATGTTTTAAAGAAAATATGAAAAGTGATCTAACCAACTACAGATTATTTAGTTCAATGTCAATAAATCAAATTTCAAATGCAGGTAAATTGGTAGATGAATTGAAAGACAAAATAATTTCATCCAAGAAGAACATGTCAGACTATTTTAGAGTTTTGTTAGTTGGAGGGGATTTTTGATGAAAAAAAAAAATCACACAAAGAAACAGAAGTATCATATATGCTCTGCCTTAAACTGAATTGCATTTTCACTATGAAAAAAAGTGCTCCACAATGCAGCAAAGCTGAAGGCAACCTACCTTTAACAGAATGTTAAATTCTAGCTACTTTTATGGAAAATATAAAGATTGTCCACACGATCAAAGAAATTTTCCACCTTACTGCATACTACTTCAATATATCCTGCATACACTACAGTAATGTCGTACTTAATTCCAGCATGCTTATTTGAAACTTCACTTCCTGGGTTTTCATTTTCAGTCTGTATTTTAGTTTCATTATGTCCCTGGACAAATAGTGGAAGAGTAAGATTTCTGTGACATAACAGATAATCATGGGAATAATGTGACACTACAAACAACTTCCATCAGATCCAGTATCTGCACCAAAAGCAACTGGAATTCATAGAAAAGCACTTTATCTAGAGAATATAACTGTTTTATTGTAACAACCGAGAGAATAAGTGTAAATGTACGAATTTCCATTTTACAACAAAGCACAATTGCATGTAATTAAATGTTTTAAGACAAATTTTTTTTCTGGTACACTTGCAAAGCTATGATTTCCTACTCTGAGGACATTCTAGAGAGACAGTGATGCACTATACTTTTACATAAACATTTCATTGCATTTGGTGAACCTCAACAGTGCAAAATTTCAATGGACTTTACCAGCCTAAGTAGGCTATTGAGAATATTTTAAACTTTTTTTTTTTTTTTTAAACAAACATGAAAGGACAGAGATTCCTAAACCAAAAGGTCTGGCTATAAACTTCAAGCACACTTACCTTTACTGGGTCTCACTGCATCTTGCTGCAAAAAGAGGGTGGTCTCCTATATGGTGAAAAAAACACAAACACAAACCAAAACCAACAATGGCGATTATAATCTTGGATTATTTTGTTAAAGAAAATATTTGGGTTTGGGGCAGTCCTTTCTGAGATGGAGAAACAAACTAGTAAGTTATCATTGTAGCATTTTAAAAAAAAAAAAAAAGAAATAATAAAATTCACCATAATACCTACATATACATCACCAATAGACAGACTGATATTTTTCTAGAGCAGTACATGTGATCTGGAGTCTGGGATAAAGACATTCCATATGCCTACTCCTCTGCTATCACAAAAATTTTCTTTGATATTACTGTTCTTTGACAACAAAATAAGTTCTCTTCTAAGAACTAATTAGTCCTATTCTAGAACCAATTCTGCTCTTTTCTAATTTAAATTTCTAGTCTTGGGAAGTATATGGAAGGCTCCTTTTCCAACCAGCATTTCTTGCTGTGCAAGTGTACACAACTGTCGTTGGCAACAGCATGCTCGATTGCTACAGCATCTTTTGTTTTCTACCAGCTGATAAGTAAAAAGTAGCCTGCTCTTTTTTAATGCTTTTGGCAAACAACTTCATCCTGGTCAATCCCATTTCCAAGCTAGATCTGCTGAACTAATATCAATGCAATATCCACTTACATTTGAAGTTGAAATCAAGTTAGCCAGCCTTTCAGAAAGTCCACTCATTAAATTTGCAAAGACAGGGTCCTTTTCCTTGAGAGATTAAAATCTTTGATATTGTTAAAAATGCATGCCTAGTCATCCTTCCAACTGACCTCTTACCTGTCATAGGACATACTCTGCACAAGACTCACTTGCATTTTTTTTTTTTTTTTTTTACACAAGGGAGGGAGAGCAGGAGAAATGATTTCCACAGTTTTCAGCTTATTTCCTATTTGAATATGGTACTGTTAATGGACTAAATCTGTCTTTGCAAAGATAAATATTAAAGCCTAAAAAAGCTATTGCAAACAAATTTGCAAGCTTCTTTTCATCCTAGGTCTGCCTTTAACAAGATTTGTCATCCCTCCTCCCACTCAAACTCCTCATATATACCCATCTTTACGTGTGCCAAAGGCTATAATATAATGCTGAAACTGATAGCATTGAGCTGGCCAACATCTGGACATGTACAGTGATTTTCTGTTCACTTCAAAAAGGAGTTGTGGGAGCTATCCTGATGTGGAGTTGCTTTTAGGCCTTCTCAATACAATCTAGAAACATTTTTTGAGGGGCAGACTGATAATTCAGAGAGTTTGAGTAAGTTAGACCGGATGGCAGGTCACAACAGTACCTAAAACTTGCACAAGGTCATTGCGCTATAACTCCAGGTCTGCCTCAGCCCTCTCATTAGAGACTACCCTGTGTACACAATATGAAAGGATCTGTGAGTGCCTCCTTAGAGGAAAGCCTTATGGCTTTCTACTTTAATTCCTAGTTGCAGGAAAAATCTTCCTGCAGCATTTTACAGCACCTTCACAGGCCCAGAACAGGCTCAGGAATCTCACCTCTATCAAAATTTTAGGTGTTTGATCTTCTCTGAACTAACTAAAGGAAAGAGTTGAGAGAATAAACTACAGATTTAAGTCTCTGACCCAAAATAGGAAGTACCAGATAATTCAACACTTACAACTTAACTGCAGTATTGCTTATTGAGAGAATTTGGAAGTCCCATTCTTGCACAGCACAAATCCTAAATTCTATTCCAAACCTGTTGTGGGTTTTTTAAAGAATGTTCACGAGTCAAAGCTGGGGACAAATCTAACATAAACAGCAATTAAGAGAAAAATACAGACGTTGAAGTTGTTAACAGTTGGTTGAACAATTTGGTAGTTGAAATATAGCATGTCTTACATGTCCCTTTTTAGATTAATTTCTTGCTTTTCTACAGCAAATGAGCTGAAAACAACATGATAGGATTTTACAATTGCCCGTGTATTTCAGCTCCTGTTTCCAGACTTCTGTACATACAACTATGCAAAACAAAAGGCAAGCTGTGATCACTTGTCCTGTGACATTGACAGTCACACCTCAACATTTGGGTCTGAAAAATCTCTAGTAATACACCGACTATCCCCTTTAAACTGTGACTTCAGAAGTATGCATGCATAGAGCTGTCATATTTCTGCATGGGAGCCTACAGCTTGCAAGATTCCAATATTGCCAAATTTCTTGTGGGAGTCACAGGACTTACCAAACAGGTACATGGCAATTCTAGAAGTTATCAAGTTTCTTCTCAGAAATCCTGGGCATGTCCAAAGCATAAAAAGCATCAGATCTACTGTACAAGCCTTGGAGACTGTAATGTTTGCACCACGAATGTAGCGCTCTGTCAGACTTACTGTTGATGGACAGTACACACGATCCACACTTCTAGTACGGATATGTGGCAGCTTACTATAGAGCTACTTTGTTGGTATTAACAGCTGGCAGCAGGAAGGCATGGAGAGACATAGAAAATCCTCAAAAACTGCTTCAACAGAATTGTCGCTAAAGGAGAACATACCCTGGAAAATCTGGATGCTTAGCAATGTTAGTTCAGCCAGTTTGAGCTGTGAAAGCAATCTAACCACAGCTGTGTGGAGACTCCAGTAGGCTCATCTACTCAGTTTTTGGAGTGCAAACATAACATAGCCAAAAGCTGTCTGCTTCTCTAACGGTACGGGATGTGTCCGTCTACCTAAACCTCACTGGTTCTGAGACCACCGGGAGTGTCAGGGAAGTTCTCATTCCGTTATGCTATTGCCTCAGCTACAGCGACTAAGACGTTGGCACAGAAAGGGAAACTAAAGGCATTTTTCCTCCTTAATGAACACACATTATCTGAAAGGCCAGCTCTGCTGCCACAGTACCTGATAAAGAAAGAAAGAAAAAAAGACTTGGATCCAGCTGTGAAACACGAAAGGATGCACACAGTTAGATTCAGAAAGAATTTAGCTACTGATTGTTCTTCCTGCAATCAATGCAGGAATCTGAAAGCAAAATGTGAGGAAAAATCACTGATTAACTTCAAAATCTAGTTTGTCAGCAATTGTGTTTTATAATCATTAATACACAATTGTAAAAATAACGGTAATCACAGATCTATAGCTATCTTTTTACTTTCAAGGATTCATTTGTATTCCTCAGCCTCCTAACATTAGCTATGTCGTTATTTTATTCAAATCCACCAAAGAATGTGTTTTAAAATCTACCAGACATTTTTATAAAACCAGCATCCTTTTCTATTGTAGAAATTATGCACGGCAAAAACTTTTCACACTTGTTTTTCTGTTAAAAACACCGGTCATCTTCCAAAAATAAGTTCTCTGGATATAATTGCAGGTAAAGGAATAAAGCTTCAAATATATCATTTTTGAGATTAAAAATCCATTTTAACTACCTCCAAAGTGACAAAGATGACCAAAATAGTTCTTAAGATCCAACTCTGTATTAAACTTCTAGGTTTGATGTTGACCTGAGAATTATATCAAAGGGTTTTGCATCTACAGTCACTTGCACACAATCTTTTTTGCCTATTCCTGAGTCACTGTATCAGTTCTCATTTTAGCTGTGATGTGGGAGAAGGTAACAGAGGTGGCTTTTGAAAAAAAGGCAGTGGTACAAAAGAACACACAGCTGCAAAGTTGAGCACAGCCTGAGGTATAGGAATGGCTTAAAAATACTGGATTACCAACTCAGCTTCTCTTTTATTCAGTCTCCAATGTTGAAGCTGTCCCAATCTGTATAGGTAAGTCAATATTTGTGGGCCTGTCAGAATGATTCTCTATATCACAAACGTCTAAATTTATGTCCCTCTTCTCCAGTCCCTCTTCTAATTCATGTGCCTCATATCTCATGTATACTTTTTTTCCTGAAACAATAAGCAGGGGATTTTCATTTTGTGCAGATTGAAGTAATTTTCAAAACTATAAAATTTGTAAAGAAAACAGAATTTTTATTTTTCTACCTAGCTCTCCTGTTGACTCAATACCAATTCACTGGGCTTATGAAATATCCTAATCCTTCTTATGATGTAAGAAAAAGCTTGTTATGACACAACAGTCTGTGATGTTCATGGGGAACATGAAAAAAGCACATAACAGAGCATGCAAATTAAATAGACTGGTGCCAGGTGTAAAGCAGAAGGTAAGACTGAACTTGCATACTTAAAAGGATCACACTGCAGTAAGAAAAATGAGATAAACATGAACATTAAAGACCAAGTGTATCATGTTTATGTCACTGGAAGAGAGTGGCAACTATAACCCTTCTGCTCTAGAAAGTAGCATTGTCAGGGAGCTTGACACTGATGAAGCCAAAACCAGAAATCAGAAGTACTAATTATAAGATGCACACAGAATACAGACTAGGTAAATGTATATTCTATTGCAAAGAATTCTCCTTCACTACAGAATTGCCTTATTTTAAAATCATAAATAACCAATAACTATATCCACATGTGCACATTTTCTATACACACAATAGGTATAAAACAGTTTTAAACAACTGAGCTTCAAATCTGAAGCAAAAATAGTGTTAAGAGCATACTCTGAAAATGAAACATATAAATACGCACTCCAAAAATTACATAGAAAATTATTTCCTTTTTACTCAAAATTTACCAAACTGAATTTTGTTTTCTTCGTTCATAAAGATACCTCACGACATCCTATCCTTAACAGTATGTCTTTGGTCTTCAAACACATTTTGTAACCCTACAGGCAGTCACTATACATCAACAGAATACCCCAAATGTTATCCCCAAGTATATTTATCAGTTTGTCCCAAAAAAGGATGGTAGAAATTTTAAAATAAATAGGTCATCTTTACTACAAGATTGTGTGGATAGGACTTTGTTGCTGTTTTTCCTTTACACAGCACAATGGATGAACACATTTTATAGGTTCTTTTAAATTATTTTCTATATTGTAACCATATTGAATGTAACAGATACAGAAGAAGTACTCATTCTTTACCTAGGATAGAAAATAAATGTAGAGTGGAGAGCTGTAGTAAACATTTACAAGTGGAAATGACATCCTCCCCAAAATATAATTGGTTTATTGAGTCGGATCCAGATTTTGAGTATAACTTCAGTGAAAGCTTTTGTATGTTGCCTAGACTGTTTTTTCTCTCAATTTTCTCAAAAAGAGAAATGCTATCAGATGCTCTTGTGAGCAGTGTTCGCTGCAGTAACTATGAAACTGAAGAGATACTGGCGCTGTCACGTTGGGTTCTTTTGCAGGTGTTGAGCAAATAAAATAACTTCAGTGGAACTCTGTTTGTTGGCTTGAATATTTAAGCCTCCATTTCTCTATGTTGTGAATTATTTCCATATATAAAATATTTTGCACGAAACAGTGTAGTGTCCAGAAACTCTTTGAAAGTATACTTTTTTCTCTGTTCAACATATCAGATTTAAATATTAGAGGGAGCATTTTGTTAAAGGTTTATCTAAAAGCAGACTTTGGTAGCACATGTACATACCAATTTAAAAACAAAAACAGAAACAAGAAAAAAAAAAAACCCAAAGTAGTTATGACTGCCGAAAGTCATCCTAGTAATGTTTTACTGAACTTCAGTAAGATTCGTCTTATCTACCTTGGAAAATTACAGTGGAGACTTCTATCTAGTAACTAGCAACCTAGTTACTAGCTCTACCTAGTAACCTGTGGTCAGGATGCTGCACCCAGCAAACCAGTCTGGAGGAATGTCACTCTCAGTGTCACTCAGGAAACCTGAGTGTCTAATTCATGGCTGAGGATTCCCTTAGAAGGTAAAACTTCTGAAATTAAATAGCAGGCAAACTCAACATTGAAGCTTTCACTCTTTTCCTAGATCTAGCCTGAAGTCTTTCAGTTAAGAACCAAACGAGGATGCCATTTTTAAAGTTTAAATTTTTCAAGGAGTCATGTGCCTAGGTACATCCTTCACTGTAGCTGAAGTACACTAATCATGGCATTAATCCATGAAGTAACATTTATTTACAAAGATCCCTGACTATTTTCTTAAGATTCTCCCATCAAATTGATCTTAAATAGCAAAACCAAAATATTTTATAGTGTTAGCAATAGGACTTTCAGAATCTGAGGAATAAATCATTAAAAAAATAAGGTTAAAACAAAAAGTATTAGGAAAGATTTCCCACCCAGTACACATCAATATAGCTATAAAGTGGAAAGGGTAGGGAAGTTACCTAAATAGCGGGGGCAAAAAAAAAGCTTACTGAAAAGTCTTTAAAAACCTGTATTTAAGTATTTTCTATGTTGTCTTTTACTATCCTTTGGAATATAAAAATAGGTCAAGCTAAAAAAAATTAGGAAAATTATTACCTGAGAATAGTCTTCTGCATTTGAGTGTCTCCCACTTCGATTCATATCCACACTACTGTCACTTACATTTTCATCACTTTCAATAACAGAAGGGAGACACGATATGGAATGAAATCCTTTCTTGATGGTAGACTGTGGAAAATGGCTAAATAATAAAAGAAAACTCAAACACTTTAATCCATTTACTTTCAAGTGACAGTCTTCATAACTACTATTCTTAACAGAATTTTGTCAAAATAATCTGTTCCTCCTTTATTTTGACAGCTTAATAGGGCAGTGTAAAATCTGTGTATGCATATATTCCTTATCATTACTGGCTTGGCACTACACACATATCTATGCTCAAAAGACCTGAACTGTTGCCCTCTCAACTCTCAAAAAACCAAAACCCAAGTCAGCTCAGGAAAACGAGATGATAATGCCAGAGTGAATAAATTTCTATGACCCCTAGACAAGAAAAGAAATTAATAATGTGCACTACTTCAGTGGAGGTAGGAAAAAAAAAAGAAATGTTTTGTGTCAGAATAGTTTTTGTCTTCTCCCTCAACATGGGTCTCCATAGCTACCAGACAGTTAAAACACACGATAACCAAGGAAACCTGTGCAAGGCCTAATCTGGTTGTAGTAAAAGAAAGCTCTGTTGCTGACTTCAGTGGAGGCAGAAGTAAAAACCGACAGAAATATAAATAACTCTTTGCTTGTTAAATGAACTAGGAGAACAAGATCAAAACAATGTTGCACACATGCCAATTAGACATAAATGCATAATTATGCTATTGCAGCAATACAGAACAGAGAAAAATGTAAGCATGTGTTATCTAGCCTCCTCCTTAAGGACTGAGATAATGAAATATCAAGATCTTTAACAGTAACATAGTCACAATTATCTTGCCTTTGAGTGTTTCAAAATATTTTATTGGAATAAAAGTAAGAGATTAAAAACAGTTTCGGTCCCAATTGTGTATCTAAGTCCTTTATCTATTTAGACAGCTATATTACTTTAATGAAATGCTAATACTTGCTATATATTTTTGGTTACTACCTGTTAATTAAATCACAAGAGATTAACTTAGCTGATTGTCATGGAAACTTAGCACATTAAATAAACTGTCCTTGACAAAATGGGTTAAATTGACCATGAAGCAACCTATTAAATATGAAGAAACAATATAAAATACGTTAAGATGCAAATACTGCAACATCATAATTATTATTCTCTCATTCTTTTAATAACGTATTAATGGATATTGTTTAGAGCATTTTCTGTATTTCTACTCCTACTATTTGAAACCAAACAATAAGTAATTTAATGTATTTTTAACAAATAAAATGTAACTGTATCAGCAAAACAATTATATTCCTGAATATTCCAAGGTCATTTCTTCCATGGACAACCCATCCAATCACGACAATCAAAATGCAGAACCTGCCAAGTATGTATTTTATTGAGTTTAGAGATGTACTTAACAAAAAGTGTACACACCTTAAAAAAAATATACACACCTCCAACAATTTACAAATTGTTGTTGGTCAGTCTCAAGAAAACAAATATCCTCCAAAATAACAGAAACTTTTTGGTGCTCACTTGTTATGTGATACATTCAATGCTTCCTCTGTCAGGAGTTCAGTCAGAATAAAAGAGGAGATGAATAATTCTAGCAGTTGTCTACTGAACGTTCAAATAATAAATTGAAGCCTGACAGAAACGTACTACGCAGTGGGTCACAGGAAAAAAAAAACAACAGGCCCTGATACACTTAATGGTAATTCTTCTTTCCTTGTCAGTGAGCAAGTATTATGCTGAATATTGAATATTGACTAGAAGTCACATATGCAATTTCCAAAAATTCTTCTCTAAGACCCTGGTTTTCAAGGGTTTCTAGGACTTCCAGTCTTTAACACAAGGCATTTATACCAAGTTGTGTTTTGAGCACGAGCTTCTTCACCTGCACTGTCAAGCTTCTTGTAACAACTATAAAGAACAGAGAACAGCCTGTTTTACTCATCAACGTTAACATCAATTGTTCCATGCCAAATATGTGACACCCATGAAAGTACTGACTGGCCAGTCAATGACTTCCTTGTTATGTGCAAGAATTGAAAAAGACCTGTAGTTTAAGGAAAAATTTTTAAAGACATCAAACAATATTCCCATTTCTCATGGAAGTGACTTATTGAATATTCTACGTCTTTGGGTGCACTGAGTAGGGAAACTGGCAAAGTACTTTTGCCTGACAGAGCTCCCTGCCCTTCAATGTCAGATGCCCTAAGAAGTGTGCACCCACCCATGGGACTGTCCGTACAGGGTGTGACAAGCAGGGACTCACCCCTCAGGTGTGGGCATGCCCACCTCCTGGTGGGCTTTCTCACCAGCATGTAGATGAGCAGATTGTAGGGAGCAGCATATAAAGCTCAGAGCACCCCAACTTGCATCTCCAACAGGAGGTGTGTGCAAGTAGAAGAACCTGCAGTCCCCAAAGAGGTGTCCTTGTAACCCTCAATGCCAGGAGGCTACGTATCATTGCATGCGTGTGCCTCTGTGTGTGTGATTAGAAATTCTTGGGATTAGTTACAGAAAGGTGTTCAGAAGTTTGTAGGTGTTTATGAACATTTTGTAAGCATCTAGTATAGTGGTTTATCTGCTGTATTGCTGATACCGATCCTAAACATACGGTTCACTGATTGCCAATTAATTCCGTGACATCAATAAATCAACAGAGTGCTCTGATGCCAATGCGCTTTAAACTACATGAACTGAACAGTTTTTCCCTGTGACACAAGTAAAGATAAGCCATTGTGCTTTCACAGTGAAATGGACCAACAATACAACGCTAATGCTGAAACAACATTGAATACTTACGTGTCTGTGGGTGTTGTGGTAAGGTTCAATTTGTAATTAAAAAATGGGCTAGCAATCTCAACATGTGCTTCAGGTTTCTTCACAATAGGCTCTGGAAAAAAGCAACTTGTTAAATATATATTCATAAGAAATATTTAATACTGTAATTTTGACAAATAAATTCCATAGGGGATTCATCACCCCAAATAATTCTCCAAGTATCATCACATGAACGGAAGAGAACAATCGGGGTGGCTTTAGGTGACATATCATGGAAAAAACCAAATGCTTAACCCTCTGATCCTCAGCCTGCAAGGTATTAAAAGTGCACTTAACCTGTATGTAAGGTTATCCAAGGTAGCTCAGAACAACTATGGCAGCACATTCTGCCTTTGCTAATTTCCCCTGTTTTGTATATTTTGCCTGTAGTGCTTTCGTAATTCAAGCTCTCATATCATGCATTTAGCTCCATTATGCAGTATGGACAAACCCTAAAAAAAGTTTACCTCTAAAACTGTAAGTTATTGCAATAGGACCAGTGACATCCGTTAAATGCTTAAAAGGCTTTCATAGCTCTGCATCAGCGAGCTTCTGCGTTGCTTTGATGACACTCCCTCTTCCTTTTCTGCAGTAGAGTACCGTGCTTTTTTTAGAGATAAATCAAGACACCTCTCAAAGTGTTTAATAAATAACAGGGCTAAGAGGAAGTAATA
>NW_009603539.1:69186-95236 GCF_000690535.1 Cariama cristata
AGACAGTGTGTAATCCCTAGGGAAGTTCCATTGAAATTAAGCTAACAGATGATAAATATGGCCCTGAAAATGTTCACAGTAATTGAAATGCAATTACAAATTTATTTTTGAGGTTTGAGTAGACAAACCTTGGGGTTCAGATGTCACAACAGTTTCCTTTTTCTGACGGAAAAGCTTCCAACGAGGAACCGGTGGTGGCTGTGGTGGTGCAATCAAAGGACAGGACCTAGTTCTAGTGATCAGGACAGGATGGCTATACATGTGGGAAAGACCATATTGCCTCAGCTTCTCGGAAGAATCAGCCTATGAAACATAGAAATATAATCTGAATGGGGTCAGATCTCCTTTCTCATCGTATCTGTCACAAAAAAGAACAGTATGCACACAAAAGCATCTAACAGCTTGGATAAGAAATGAAACAAAAATAGTCCACCTGACAAGGCTATCCAAAAACATTCTAATTATAATTTGATATTCAGTAGAAAAAGTATAATTGAATACTTAGAATTGTTTACATATATTTTACTTTTCAGAATAGATTCATGACTTCTTTCAACTTACTTATATAACCATATTCGTTTTAGGTGTTATAGAAAACATAAGTGAAGCAGAATGAAGATGTAAGAAAACAACAACAACATTTTAAATAAACATATTTAAAAATACTTTTTCTGAGGGAAAAAGTCATTACTTCATGCTGAATTTATAAAGAGGCAGAATTCTGGTCTTTTAGACAACTTGTGAAATCTCCATAATGTAATATGACTTTGAATCAATACATCATTAAAGTCAAGCTTTTTATCTGCTGGCTAATTTAGAAAACATGAAAGGCACTGCAGTTGACCAGTACGCCAAAGCCCTTAGCAACAGACTTAAGAGCAATTTTAGATGTGGACATTGAGTGGTGCTCTTCCCATTAAAATAATAATGGCCCAGTACTTAACATCTTTCACTACTGAAAGTTCTGCTACAAGATTTGCACATCCTTTTCATTTTAAAAATACACCTTCTTCTACTTGCTAAATAAATCACTGATAAGTTATTTCTTTAACATGCTCATCAGCAAGTCTCTGATTGCTCCTGCTCATTGTCAAATGTTCCTGAGGTTCTGTAATTACAAACTTTGCAAAGAAGAATGTAGTTGCGGTTGTCAGAATTATTGGAAGGGAGAGGATCAAATTAAAACACAGTAAGGTACACAAGCAATATATCAGCCTCATTTGATCTCTGAATTTATAAAGATGTATTACAGGAGTGGTGACTGGGTACACACACATTCAAGCAACTTAAATGCGTAAGTTAAAAATCCAAGATTAGAAAGGATTTTGAAGAATATCAGTTAGGTGCCATAAAGGAGAACTTGTCAGCTGCTGAGTAGGAGACACACTTGAATGACTCAATTATTGATCTTTTTCTCATTTTATTTGAACTAACTTAAGACAATTAAATTCGGATCACATCAACCCAAGGACACACACTAGAAAGTAAAGCTAAAAGGGATACTGCAAAAATTCTGGAGGGAAATTCTGGCACAACTGTAGTCAATGACAAAATTCCCTCCAAATTTAGGGAAGAACTCTTATTCCAGTGAATCCACTCTTCCAAATTTTAATTATTTCTATCAGTGTAGTATGTCTCCGCCCTCAAAGAAAGCTTGAAAATGGGCTTTTTTAGAAAGAAATCCACTAGACCTCTATATTTAATTTCTGTCAACTTCCATTTTTCTATCAGTCTTTACTAAAATACAGGTTTAGACATATAGATTCATCTGCCTCATCCTGTTTGGTCTGCCAGGCCTCTTTTTCAGTAATCTCTATACCCTAACAGACTGAAGCTAAGTTTGAGACTCAAGGTGTTAGGTGGCAGAAAGGATATAACCCTATGTTACCATTTCCAGTTTGCTTTTTGGTGACTAGTATTACTTATTATTAGTAAAGAGACAGTATTGTCTGATACCTTAAATTAAAATAAATTAAAACAGAAGTCACAGAGAACAAGCTAGTCTTCAGAACAGCATAAAATACACAGCACAATTTAAACAAAGAAAATAGTGCCAGAATTAAGAGCAGTAAAGCATAACACCTGCAAACCATTTCTGGAAATTTCCTTATTCTATGAAGCCTGTCAGTTTCCTGAGAAGGCAGCTTAAATTTTAATGTTCTAATTATGATAAATATGATTTAAATGTACAAAAATTTAAATCTTATTAATAATCAACTCAAGAAAGCCTGCTCTGGCATTATAAATAGCTTTCTGTAGAGTGTGAGTGATTAAGTGGAAATTTAAGCATTGTTTTTACCCCAGGTGCAATAAAGTGCTACACTCTCTCCAGCTGCTTTCACCCGTTGCAACACTAATGATAGAAAGGGATATAAACATGCTATTTCTTATAGAAGAACGTATTGGAAAATGTATATCAGAGAAGTCATTAATTGTAGGCTTAAAGAATTAAAATTCATGTTTTTCAAGTAGTCCTTAAAATAAACAGTCTTTCCATTCAGAAGTATCTAATCATGATGCAATTTCTAGTCCATATCTAGTCTCTCCCAGGAGACTTCAGCTCCTGGGATCCAGAGGAAAGTGAAGTAAAACTGAAAGAATGAGCAGGCTGTGACAGCAAAATGCATGTTCATAACACAGAAGTATCGAAATATAAATTTACCTGATAGTAATTACCTGGTGACTGCTTCACTATACTAATCGTATTATTTTTGTTACAATACAGTTGCTACGAAATGAAACTCCCCGATAACAAAATAAGTAATGCTTTCATGTCCTAAAAGCATAGAATCTTACCATCTGCCCTAATGAAAAAATATCCTCTTCAAACAAATGTAGTGGTATACAGCCAGCATACACGGCCATTTCTGGCTGGGTTGGCACAGAAGATCCTATAGAGAAAACATCAACATGCTTTAGAACAGAGCAAACAGTAAATAAAAGCTGTTGTACCTCACCCTAAATTATTCCGCTTACTCTGCCTTATTTTCATTATCCTTTTGTCTGACTATTATTTCATTCAAAACAAGAGCTCATTGTAAAGTAGTTGGAAGAGAAGCCATGGATGGAAAAAAATCATTATTTTAACCCTTACCTATTTAGACTATCAACATCTTTTGCATATTTTACTTCTTTTACACAAATTAATAACAGAAACTACAACTTAGAAATGCAACAGGTCAGAGGTAGCTCTCGCCATAGTTCTTTTGTCTGTCTTCAAATTTTAAAAATACTAGATACTAGCATGAAAAACACATCATCTGGGTAGATGAAGTATAAACATAGATTGGTCAGTACTAGCTAAAGGTTTCTCACCAGTGAAAGCAAAATTTGATCTTGCCAACAAAAGGATCAAGCACCAGAGCTCTGGCCACTCCTGCCAATGGATATGAAGACTGAGATAAGTAGTTTGAGAAGCAGAGCGCTTGTAAATCAGGGTTACTGCTCTTATGTCTGTCAAGGAGATCGAAAAACGGAGGTAATGATGGCTGCTTCAGAGAGCGTGAGAGGGTGAGCCCATAGCTCTTATCCCACACGCCTTACGGAAGCTTGTTTTCCTGTAATTCTGCCACAGGCGAGGCATAAAAGCAGGGGCATGTTCACTCTGTTACCTCTAGAAATCTGTTGCACCAAGCAATCACGCAATCATCTCATACCTGTATCTGTGAAAGAAGCCATTGTTAATTCTTGAATGATGAAAAGAAACCAAGGCTGCCTGGCTGACAGCCACTTCCACTCATGCTGAAGGGAAAATAAAAGTCTAAAAAATATAATACTAGAAATATAAGTCTCTGGTTTGACCTAAAAGCCAGCTCAAAAAGAAAGATATCTACTTTTCTCTCATTTTTCTTAGTCATCTAAGAAAGTACGTGAACACAGGATTTCAGTGCACAGGCTGCGACATCTGTTTTTCATCGCAATGTTTTGCCTTCGTTCCCTTCAGCTCCACCTCAAATATAGGATAATTGCTTCCTATGTTTAGTAAATATTCAACTGCAAGTTGTTCTAAGAATAGGTGTTTTCTGTGAAAGGGAATAAAACAATGCTGTCTGCATACAAAGAAAAAATGGAAAGGAAAAGAAAAGGGAAAAGGAAAGCTAGGCAAGTGGCTGGAAAATACAATATCAGACTTAAAATTCATTTATTTAGAACGTATGCAATGTTTTTTTCTTAGCAGTAAGATATCTCTGCATCTTAAACATTCTTCCAGAAATTCAATTACTTGATTAAATATAAGCTGATGGTAAGTCAGAGTTACTTTCCAGTAGAGTCTTAGTATTTCTCACTGCATGCTTGTGATTCCCATGTCACCCACAGCTCTTGTATTAGCTATGGGCTTCAACTTATACAAAAGCAAGGCTATAATCTAGGTTTGATCTCAGTCCCTGCTGACATATCTGAGCTGTTACACATAAAGCAGTAGTAGCTACGATGTCCTATACATTACAGAACACTACATGCCACAAGGCACACCGATCTCATAGCTCGTGAGAATTATTTCTCAAATAAAAGTATTTAATCAAACACCAGGTGGAATGTAAAGCTGTCATACTCAGTCCAGATGGGTTGTGAAATAAAATGTCTGCAGGGCAGACAATAAACAGCAATGAACAAATTATTAGAGCATACAAATGATTAACCAGGCCCACCATATTCAGGTTAATAATACTATTACAAGACTAGAAAGATTTTGTACACTATGCCAGTACCTTCTAAAAATAATATATTATTTGATCCTTTGTCACTGTATAAAAAATAAGGATGTATGCCCGTTATTTGCCAACAAGCATACCACCGATTAGCGTCAATTCAGCATCTGGGGAAACTAGTTAAAAACCGACAGCCTTGATCAAATTGTATTATTAGATGAAAAAAGTTATAATATATGGTACAACAAAACAGTTAGATTCAGCAGAGCCTATTGTTTATATCCATCAGTGTGGGTTTAAGAATTCTGCAGTGCTTTGTTAAAAATTTCTGAATCCTTGTAGCTGCTTATGTTTCACATTTGCGGCTTTGCAAATTCACTCACTCAGAGAGTGAGTACTACACAACCTGAACAAATGTTTCGATCCCTGGGAGAAGGGAAACTATCATTTGAATTGATCCATGTTATATATGTATCTCTCTCTATATCTCCAGCCACTTCAAAAGAAAGGCCAGGAATGAAAATTGTTGGTTTTATTATTTCTTAATTGTGCCAGTTAAGACTCACAAAGCGTTTTCTCACTATGTCTTAATGTTTCTCTTCAATATTTATCTGTCAAACAAGAGCTGATGCTGAGTTTTAAACTTCCAAAACGCTCCAGTTGGCTTTCAATATTCTTATCAGGTGTGCAGCTCATACATTAACCTCTGCTGTTATGTTAGGCATGGATTAGCTTTGCCTATTGGGGGGTATTTTTTTAGTCTTCAGAAAAAACACCTATACCCTTTTCAGAATTGACATAAATATTGCAGAATCATAATATGCATTTGAAAAAACAGAACAAAATATTAGGCTTCAATCCCTACTTATAAGTGAAAGCCCTTTTGAAGAGGCAAAAGGAAAATTAAAAGAACCTTACAGCTATGTGTTACATATCTCATTGACTCTAATGGTTAACATTAGAGATCTAATTGTATGATTTCAGACGTTTTTAAACATCATAATAATCTCCCAACAATTCTGCGACACAGAAAATATCATTATCTCTAGTTACAGAACTAGTATCAAAGCATAATCACATTTAGTATAAATAAATGGCTGGTTTATAGAACAAACTCCCAAATTCCTGGCTAGTGCCGTCTCCAGTGGAATAGTATCCCACTTCCAGCAGTTCAGAAATTATTAGGAAAATCATTAGTCCAGAAACATAAATGCAAAGCGGAGCAGTGGCTTTTTATAGGAACAAGGGGCCCAAGTAGCTCATATCATCTCACGATAAAGACTTTACGGAATGAGTGGACTTGCCAGGCAGCGTCAGCCCACCCCAACATTATATCCCACACAAAAGCAAAAGCCTGCAAGAGAAGTTTCCGAATACTTAGAAGTAACTGGTATGTCAACAGGTATGAAACTAAACAAGGTAATGAATACATTACACAATGAATACAAAAGATTTTAGAAAGAAAACAGCATAAACTGTGCTTTAAATGGCAGAACAAAGATCAAAATGTCATGTAGTTTCTCTTATGGAAACATTCTCTGATGATTTTTAATACTCTTTCACTCATTTCACACAATTTCTAGAATTCATCACTTGGATCCTTCTGCTTTGCTTTTGCTTTCTTTTCTCCATGACTTGCTTGAGTACATTTCTTATATTCATGTGAAATGCCTCATTTCCTATTCCACAACTACCACCACTAAACCAAACCATATTCCTGCAATATATTTTAATATTTACTGCTGTTTAATTCCTTTAGTAGTACATAAGGTAGGAAGTCAAATGAATATATCTGCTGATGACAAACAGCAATATTGGTTTGATATAAATTAAAATTAGTAAACCACCAACTTTAATCAGGATTTAAATTGCGAAGTAGGAGTCTGATTTACATAGTGCGTTTCATTCTTGCTATATATCTTTACTTTGTAGTTACTTCGCCAAACAAAGATGCTCTACTTATTCTTACCTATTGATTTGCAACTAGATAATATTCCTGTTAATAAATATGTTTCCTGCTGCTACCCATATGGAAATGCTACATGTATGCAAATATAAGCAACAACAAAACCAAATCAGCGTAATGTACATTTATGAAGACTTTTTACGTTTTATGATATTTTATGTCAGTAAGCATAAGCATGACATTTCTTACTGGCTGATTAGTTGACCAATTAGTATTTACTTGTGGATTGTTTAAACTGTATCTTGGTTTTTTTTTTTAGAAAAAGAGCTAAATTTAAATGCACAAAGCAAGACTTAATTTTTATGTTACCATGGATGTATCAATACAAAAAAATAAATTCACCAAGATATATTTTCAGGATAAAGGAAACAAATTTATTAAACAATTAAATCATGAAGTGAATTCTAATGAATATTTCTGGCCCCCCTGCCCTTCAACAAAGAAGCACTGCTGCTTTTTCCAATTGCAATTTACTGAATAAAGTAGATATTGAACAACTAAGTTATTAGAGAGGAAGTTTTTTGGTTTTGTTTTTGGTTTGTTTGTTGTTTTTTTTGGGGGGGGGAGTGTTTGAAAAAAACAAAACAAAATACAGAAAGACAATTTAGCACTAGAACAAATCTTGGTCCTACATGACTGGCCAGCAACTTGCAAGTATTCTGCATAGATTTACTTTACTTTTTGACATCAAACACAAATTACTGCAATATTATTCTTTATATAAGTTACAGGATTTTAATAGGTTAGATAACTTCAACCTATAATGCAGCCTGTAAAGAATCACAATTTTTAAAAAAATGAGTATATATTTATATACTCCCCCCAATGAAGTTCAAAAACAAATAAGAGCAAAGCCCTCTAGTTTACACACATATCTCCTGGTTTTAGCTTCAAAGGAACAGGACTTACTTTCAGTTAAGGCCTGAAGAGAACGTTGGGCTTCTGTCAGCATTTGTGAAGACTGAAGTGCTAACTTGTTTTTTTCTTTTTCTCCTCTGCTTTTCTTCTTTCCGATTTCTCGCTGCTCTGCTTTTTCTATTAAGCAAAAGAAGGATTAAATATTTTTCTTTTTCAGATATAAACTTTCAGTCATAGTCTCATACTGTGTAAATGCTTTAATGACATTTTAGATAAATTGGAAAAAAAGAAAAAAAAAATCAACCACAAACTATTCCAAGTCAGAAGAGTTGAGATACAATAAAGAACTAATGTCATTCAGTTTTTAAAAAATTTAAACAAACAAAAATAATTCTTAAAGTGTAAAGGCAGATTTACTAAGAAGGGGCCAGGAAAGTTTCAGTCCCACTTTCCACAGTTGGTGTACAACTCTCATGTCCCTACTATAATGTTTCGAATTCCTGGCACTGTGTCAAATATTTTCTTCATGTCCTTGCTGCTGTGCATCACTAATTCCCAAAGAAAGCTAACATAAGTGAGGCATAGGTTCCCAGTGGACATGGAAGAAGAAAGTCTCCCACAGTCAGAACCTTCTTTCAAGCCTCAGAACTTAGACTATAGTAAACCACATTTCTAATGAAAAACATCCCAAACATTAATAGAACATCTGAACAGAGCTTGTAGCCTCAGAGTTGGAGATTACAGAGCTGTATCATAACGATAATGCTTCCCTGATTCTTAGCTGTTTCAGTTACTAATAGAAATTTAAGTCTTTGGCAGCATTAAATTTACAAAGGTTTCTGGGAATAAATTACAGCACCCTGTTGGACGAAAGACAGTGCTGTTCCCAGTGGCTGCATCCCTGTACATGTCCATTCCAAACTCCGCAATATCTACTATGCTGGTGAGTAAGTCATAAAATGATAGCAAGAATTCCCAAGAAGAGTGAATAACCCCTCAGCCGGGTCTCTTAACGTTTTTTTATAATGCTTCTGACATTAGGACATAGTACTTGGGATTCAAAGTGGAGAAGGCAGGGATTTTTCTCAAAATCTAGGAAGAAATAGAAATTTTAGGATATGATTTGTACCTTCCAAAGACATTAGAAGTCTTGTGAAATTGCATCCATGCCTTCAAGTTAAAAACAGCAACTAAGAAAACTCAGTCTCAAATACAAACATTGAAGAATAATATACCGGAACAAATAAGTTTCTAAACCTAAGTTTTCTTCAAGAGCTTCTAAACCTATTTACATTTAAATGAAAAAAAATGAAACGTATACCTAGTAGTATAAACAGAAAAGTTGCTATAAATAAAAATGCAGGTAGATTAGAATGTACTTGTTAGAACGCTCTGTAGGTAATCATGCTTTGCAACATTCATTACGAAATGTATAATTTATTGATGGTCAGAGTAGCATTGCCTTTGGGGAAACTGTAACCTCACTGATTCTTATCCCTCTGCAAGGAACCAGTCTTTATAGAAATGGTTGTGAAACAGAGCCGAACAAATCTCTGCTATAAAATGAAGCTGTTTTCATAAAATAAGAGACTAGTACTTCTAATGAGATCCATAGTTAAAACTTTTTTTACACCATTGCAACATGTTCAGTGAAACAACAACAAACCCACAGAGTTGCATGTGGCGCAATAAAGACATACAAATTTGAAGCCAGAGGTTATGCAAACTTCATTTATGCTTGGCCTACAAAGATAACACTACCTGAAATTACAAACCTTTGCCAATTTTATCAGCTTTATCTGACTGCTTATTCACAGATGAAACTTCATTTTTTAACCCTGAGACTTTGGTCTCTTCAGGTCTTGTATCTGACTGAGGAATATCAAGTTCTGGAGTTTTCTTATTTGGCAACTTGAATTCTGGCACAATCTCTTTCAAAAATCCCCAGACTTTGTCCAAGTATCCAGGCCTTTAGAAAAAAAATAAACAAAAACCACCAAAACAAAAAACAATACATCAATGATAATTATATTTGCAATAAGAAAAGAAAGTGTGATTTTCATTTAGACAACACTATGCTACAACTGACAGTCCAACTCTTAGAAAAGTTACTGGGTAATTTTAGCAACTAAAACACACTTGCTTGGTTTTGTGTATCAGCCAATTTGTAGGCCTTTAAAAAAAAAAAATAAACAAAACCCACCAAAACCAAAAACAATACATGTATACATCAATGATAATTATATTTGCAATGAGAAAAGAAAGTGTGATTTTCATTTAGACAACACTATGCTACAACTGACAGTCCAACTCTTAGAAAAGTTACTGGGTAATTTTAGCAACTAAAACACACTTGCTTGGTTTTGTGTATCAGCCAATTTGTTAAGAGACAGATTATGGACAGATCCATTAAAAAAAGAGAAGGTGGTTAGAGAAGCACGTAAATAAAGCATTCTTTCTAAAGCTTTTAATAGATAAAAGTTGTGGCAGAGAAATTTGCAGAGCACTTGGCAACTACACCATACGACGACTTAATTGTGGCTCTCTATATTAAAAACCTTCTCAAAGGTACTTCCAAACTATTTTCCTAACTGTTCCATGCCACTTCCACTGATTCCACCACCTGCAACAGCTTTTTCATCTGACCTGACTGTTGCAGCCATACTGGTTCTCCACAGAAACTCAGTGACTCCAGAAATGATCTAAAACTGAATGAATGGTTCAGGGCCATGAATAAGCTTCGTGCAAGCTAACTAAATAAATTATAGACAAACCAAATTGTATACAAACCAAAACTATTTGTTACCTGTGTATTCGTTAGAATGCATACATGAAAAGGCAAAAAAGTGTAATTTTAAAAAAAAAAAAGGTCTAAATATTGAGTGCCTGTATCCCTCTCATTCATTCAGTAAAAAGAATATCAAGCTGGAAAATTAGAATGTTTGTTCTTTAAAAACACAAAATGGACTTAAAACACATGGGAAACAAGAAAGATGTTACTACAGGTTGGAAATACTATCTTTGGTTGGAAATAAAAGTATATCAACTGTTGCAATTTAAAAGGTGAAAACATCCAACTAGCTGAAGTTGATTACTTCCAAATTCATGATGTATACTTTCTATAGTACATTCAGATACAAAGTTATTATTATTACTGGCAGACACTTTGTATCTGTATACTAGATGAAATGGATTTCTCCAATCCTGCTTTCACCAGTGTTTAATATTAGTTAAAAATAAATTCATTTTATAAAGAATAGGCATCAGCTTAACATGATAAATAGCTTTACAAGCAACTGTATGACCTACAAAGAAAAACACAATAAAATTGCATTCCTTGAAGGCATATTTCTCGAGTGCCAGATTAAAAACCATACACTTCCCAAAACTGATGCTGAAGGACTGGCTCAGCTTTATTTTTGATAATGCCTTACAGAATTAAATATTAAACAACTAATATGTCAATTGTTTAATAGAAGAACTTACTGGAGAGGAATAACCTCTGGTATCCATCCAGTCAGTGTATGTAGAACTGTAAATTCTTCCAGCTCTCTTTTTCCAGTCTCATGTACACTGTAAGACAATAGCAGACATTATACAGAATTATATTATAACCAACTCACAGTAAACTCTGTAGCCTACATCGCTTCCTGTAGGAGCAAGACCATAGACAAACAGAATAGCTTGCTGACAAACAAGTCATTACTTGCAGTTTTAGGAGTTTTCCAAACCACTGCTGACTACTAGCCTTTTATGCTACAAGACAAATTTGCTTTTATGCCTTTACATCAGGCATGATGTAAAGTGTTCCCTCCGATACAACTCCTTTAGTGTTCCCTCCGATACAACAGCATAGTTTCAAAAACTATGTATATTTGCACACAGTAAAGCCTCTTTTTGCAGGGTTGAAGATGTGGGTTTGAAATCTCTTCTGCTAGGAGGGGGATATGAATCTAGAACTTCCATTTCCTGAGCAGCTGCTCTAACTCCCAGGTTATTATCCACAAGTTGGCTGTATTTCCAGTGTACCACACTCCACTCTTTCAAATTGATAGTCTCCTGCTCTCTGGAGAGATTTCCATCTGTAGATCCTGAGAGGACCAAGGCTAAAGATGCCAGCATTTGGCCATGACTAACCCTTACGCTCTGGAGAAATACAGTATTTCAAATACATTCCTGCAAACAGAGTTTCCTAACAGCAGCTCCCTAGCCTGTGTAGAAGTACTTTCACAGAGTCACAGAATCCATTAGGTTGGAACAGACCTCTGGGATCATCGAGTCCAACCTTTGCCCTAACACCACCATGTCAACCAGACCATGGCACTAAGTGCCACATCTGGTCTTTTCTTAAACACCTCCAGGGATGCCACCAGCTCCCTGGACAGCCAATTCCATTGCCTAACAACCCCTTCTGTGAAGAAATGCCTCCTAATGTCTAATCTGAACATCCTTGGGCACAGCTTGAGACTATGCCCTTTTGTCCTGAAACTTCAGATCACTCTTCCGACAAACATAACTTGATATGACCGGAATGTATGATCAGAACAGGGAAGCTTGACTACCCAGATCAGTGTTTTGAATTCTTTTCTGAAGCTTAGTCATTTGAACACTTGGTGTTCATTGCTCATCTCATAGGAACCTGTGGTGTTAATTGTCAATCACTGCCCCACGGGGCAGTTTCTACTTTCCAGGTCAGTTTTAGGGAAGCCCACAACAGCAGAACTGTAGCAAAAGCATCAAAAGTAGCTTGCAATACCCTATTTTCAATACTGGTTAAGCCAATACTGTTAAGGCTGACAATTAAAACTTCATTAAAACTTCTTGGACACATCCATTTGGTGGAAAACCACACGTGAAGCTTTTTAGGAATAATGGCAAACAGATAAAGCAAATAGGCAGGGTGTTCCAGTTTCTTTGCAAAGTTTTCTGTGCATAAATTTGCAAACACACCTAAAAGAAAACACTGCACCTTCTGTAGCTAAAGGGGATTTTGTTTTACTGATTTACAGTGTCAGCTTTCAGAGAAGCGTATATTTGTCATTACAAGATTTTTAGCAAAATATACTTCCCATGTATACAAAAACAACTTTTTTCAAATTCCATTTGACTTCACAAAACAAACCAAAAGTGAGATGATTAAACATACCTAGTATTCGCCAGTTTAATGATAGCTTTGGACAGCAACATTGGCCAAAGTTCAATTTGACAGGCTGTAGCTGGTAATAACAAATTATCCTCTTCATTGAAAGGCATAGCATCATCCACAATGATCTTTCTCCAGCACCCCTATGACAGAGGGAGGGAGAGGAAAGAAGAAAGAAAACACTGAGTTTGTGGGCTGGAAACAGAACACGTAAGTACAGTAGAATTGGGTTCTCTTAATTTGATTTACATTACAGATGGCTTTAAAAGAAGTTTATCTCATATAATATCTGAGAGGCATGGAAAGAGTATTCATAGCATTTTATTACTGCTCTGACTTAATTATTTCAGAGATTAGATTAATTGCCGCTATTTCCAAATATATTTCTTCTCATATGTATAGTCCATTATGTGCATGCATTCATTGCTGTTTCTTCAGCTGCCATGACAGGTGCTTGAGAAACAGCAGTGATTAAAAAAAGGCTTAACTAAGATATCAGTTTTGCAAATGTGCCCTTGCTTCCCAAAAACTACCTGGGGATGTTGGCTGCAGTGGTTATGTCCTGGAAAGCATTAAGATTGTATCTTATAAAACACTATAGGAAATAACACAAAATGACCGAATGTAACAAATACCCACACTTCCAGGATAAGAAACAAACAGGTAAGACAAGATACTGATGTCTCCAGTATCAGATATTTCATCAGTAAATTGAACTAGTATCCCACAAAATAATCTTACCTACCATTCTCCAAAAAAAGTCTCTGTCCTAGTGATCATAATAGAGAGGCCAAGAAATTGGTGGGGCAATAGCAAGTACTTCCGTTAACTCACCCACAAAATGTTCACCATACGTTATCAGAGAGGGCAAAATTACTGCTCTCTCCTTGTAACGAAACTGTGGCTTCAAGTTGAGATGCCTGTTGATTAACTCTGTATCCTATAGGTTTCAGAAGAAAACAAATTTAGGCCATATGGCAAAGATACCCAAAAAGCATAAAAAGAGGCTAATAGTTTTTAGGCTAAAAACTATTGCCCAACAGCCAAAACTAAATTTTTTAAGATTTCCCAAGGTTGAAAAGGACATAGTAAGTGAAATGATCACACATTCATCTCCTCTTTCAGTAATTGCTGAAGTTTAATAGATTGAGCAGTGCAAGTTGAAAAGTAAAGGAAAAGATTGAGGAGATATTTGGTTTTCCATAGCTCAGGACATGTGTTTTAGAAGTCAAACCCTGTAAAAATAGGATGTAAAACATCACATGCAGCTCAAAGAAACTACAAGTGGTGAAATTAATCACTTCTTAAATCAACATTATTTTAACCACTCACTATACGATACAGAATGAACTAATTATTTTCTGTCAAATGTATTGAAATTGTGCTTTGGGCTAAAGAATAACATTGGAAAACTGCTGTTTGACACACACACACAAAAAGTCACAAGTATCAGAAAAGCTATTTCAATAAATAGTTTGAACATATGCAACATTAGCAACTGCCATTATCGGATCCTCTTTCTACAATGTAATAAACAAGTGAACTCAAATGCAGTATCTTGTTGCAGTGTTGCAGGCAGGGGGGAAATAATCTCCTAACATTCAGCAAAATTCTACATAATCTATGAAAAAACACTATTGCCTTTTCAATTAATAACTCTGTTCTATCAAGTTCTAAGTTGTCCAAAACTCACATGAACTGTAAAAGGTATTTTTATTAACATGCATCAACAATTTGTCAACTCTTCTACTCCTACAAATCTGTGGGATTTTCAATATTAATAAATACTTAGCCTAAACATTAAGATTTGTCACGCCAGCTGCATAATATTCATATATTGTCCGAGGGAAGTACTCACCATCCAATAAAGTTTCACTACATATTTTCCATAGCTATTGTACAGCGGCATGTGGTCCCTGGTAGCTTTACATAAGGCATAAATGTGTTCCCATGGTTTCCAAAAAAGTGTGGATGTTCCATTAGTTAAGACCTTTTCATTAGATATCCTCCAGACTGCATAAATTTCACTTATAATCCATCTCATCAGCTGAAAACAGAGAAAAAGGAAAAAAAAAAGAAAAAAGTTCAGAAAAATCTCTTACCATCATTGATTTAATTTTTCAAATTCTAAAAAAGCTAAACACTAATTATACAAATCTACATGATTTCCTGCCATTTTATTCCCATCATTCTTTTTTCACGTAAAAAATTTGTCACAACTTATTTCCTCATGGTAGGAATTTGCAGTGAAATCCAAAAAGTTAAAATTTGTTAAAAAGAATGAAAAAATATTTTTAAAAAGGGACATTAATGTATTTCTACCTACCTCACTACAAAATATATGCTCATTTGCTGAAACAAGGTCAAATGATGTTTCATTTCTGACAACCACAGGAATCTAGGAGAAAGTAAATTAGTTAAGTCCATAGCTAAATTATCTGGAAAAAATTAAATGAACACTAATATTTAACAGTAGTGACATACAAATGTTCGACATTTGGTAAATATCCGTTAGACACCTGTAAACTAGAGGCCATCAGTTTGCAATTTTGTAGCTGCTTTGGTATTTCTTAATAAAAATGTCTTAAAATGTAGATATCCAGAATTTTTAAAAAAATCATTATTTTTAACAGGAGATTTAAAGAGCATCAAACGAAATAAAAACATAAGTAAATTGAGATTCCCTCAATTTATTCATAATGCTTGCAGTTCTGCATTTAAATCATGATCATAACACTGTCTCATACTTTGAGATTTCCTTGGCCCCCCACCAAGATTCAGGGGGATTTGTTTCCTCACGGTCAGTTAGGCAGTGGTATTGTCAGCACGAACACTGACTTTATCAAACCTTTGACTGTATTACATAGTTTTGATGACTATTACTTGTTTAGGCAGTCATCTTCTTTTTGTAAGCAGTTTAGAAATAATATACTAGGATTGTAGTTTATTGAACTAAATATATCTGTGCCTCTCATCATGTATTGGTGATCATTGCCTGATTCTTTGCTTACCACACTAAACAGGTTTGTTTATGCTTTCTTTTATAGTTACTAATAGATTAGGTAGCAACATATATCATCTTAATCGCCTTTCATGACTTGACATTTACATTAATTTTTAACAACTTGCAAAATTTCTAGTAATCATAGCTTCTTGATTCAAAATACATTGGACCAAAATGAGCATCAAACTTTTAATCAGGTCTTAAAGAAAACAAATGCTTTCTTCATAGTGCTGTAGAGACAGATTTTAAAAGGTATTTTTAACACAGATACATGTTTCCATGTCTTCCTGGGCTGTCAGCTCCCTTGCCCTCACCTTTCAGATACCTCTACTCAGTTTATGCATTTTGGCAGTGTTTCTCATCCAATCTTTTGCTCCTGTCAACTACTCCCCTGATGTCCCCTTCTCCTTCCTCTATTCAAAATTAAAATTAGGCCTGTTTAGTGTCTAGTTAATAAAAAATTGGAACTGGCAAGCTGACAAGAAGAAAACTGACAAGCCTGAAAAACTTGGAAGAGTGGTCTAAGTGTTTTAAAACTTCAGCATTTCATGTGAAGTAAAAACGCTTTAAAACTTAGATTAGCAACAGCATTGGAAAACACTAACCTTTGAAATGGTAGGCTGTTTAGTTTCTTTGCAATTAACTTTAAAAATAAACTGAATAAGAACTTTTCATAATTTTAAAATGTTATGGTTACCTTCCAGACAAGTACTGTCAAAGACGAGGACAATATTCTATATGCAGACTGGAGAAATACAGTACTTTTTCTCACTTCAGCTATTGTATTTCTGATAAAGCTAATTCATGGTTTCAGGATAGATGTTTACTTCAGACACCTGCTCAAGGGAAGCCTTACTTGGAACAAACAGAACTCCTCCCTTAGAAGGAGCTGCCCAAGTCTATCCAGCGACCAGGGACTACAGATCATGCCCAGCACCACGCAGGCCTCAAGGCCAAGCTTTGCATCCAGCACAGGTTAACTGTTACAGGGATCGCTGACTCCTCGATGTACAACAGTCTCATGGACAGGATGACTATGCATGGTCAAGAGGGTTTTATCTGTTGAACTCATTTGCTCTACTAATTTTCTTCTACTTGTGACATAGGCGAGTAGCATTTTTTCATTATGACCTTGCTTGTGTCTTACCTTATTTGTTAAAAACTCATGTGGACGTTTCCATGAATGCACTTTTAAGGATGCTGGCAACTCTATTTTCCCTTCAGGATCCTCAAAGACATTCTACATAAAATATGTATGAGCAAAAATGGAACACTTTTTATTAATTACAGTATTGTATCTTCCACAAGATTTAAAATAATAAGTTGTTCGCAAAAGAGTTCACTTAAGGGGGAAAAATAGCATAAAAAGGAACTAATAGCATCTATAACTGAACTAAAAGACTGCAAAGCCCAAAATGAAGATTCAGCACAAAAGCTGTTTATATTGTTCTGAGAAGTCTATGTCGTCTGCACTGTCTAAATAGGTCTATATGAAATGTTTATAAGAAATGTTTCCTTTCTTTTCCACCTTTCAGAAAAACCTCCCAAAAAACTGTTTAAGATTTTAAGTCAGGCACTCTTCTACCAAGTTGTTTCTAAGTACTTTTTCCAACTCACTTATTTCTAAAGCTTTTTAAATTGAAGACTGAAAGTAAATGACTAAAGCGATATTTAGACGCAAACAAAGCAGGTTCCACACATTTAAAACTGTTACAGAAACCAGAGAGCTAGAATTATACAGCACCATGAATTAGCCCATTAAAAAAAGAGAGTCTCATATAATTTTGAAACTTTCATTTCCAAAGTGATACTTGTCCTCCACGTCAACAAAAGGCATCAGGATATATGAATCTGTTTACTTAATAGCACAATGTAAGATAAGGAGATGCCTCTGGTACTGCTCGTGCTGACTGAGAAGCTAATCAGCTACATGGTTAATGACTTTTATTTGTGCCTGGAATTTTAAATAGCTTTTTGGCATATTATATATTTCTGTGTGTTTCACAGTCCACGATCTACTCTATCCATCTTCTACAGACCAAACCAGAGAAAGAAATTGTGGAAATGAAAAACTACGATGCTTTGGGTACTTACTGATTAAAGGAAGGCAAGAGAAAATACATTACAAAAGCATAAAAACCCAAACCAAAGACTCCAAAATATTATTTTCCTCACACTTTTTTCTTATTTGTTTCATTGTGTAAGTTCCTTCAACATACCAATCTGCAACAAACTATCTCAAGTACCTGAAGGAAAAAAAGGTAAGTTGGGAGGCAAAAATGAACCTTTTAGGAATACTTATTTTTCTGAAAGCTTAAAGGAAGCCTTGTAGCCTGGACTATGCAGAACTGTATTAACAGGGTTTATATTCTGCTTTCAGAGACATCCAACACCGACCACACAGTGTAACAGGAAAGTTTTGCACTTAAACACCAGATAAACCAGAAAAAGGAGGCAGGTGAGAATGACATCACACTATGCAAAGACACACTAAAAAAAAAAAATAAAAAAAATAATCTGAGACACCTTTCTTTCTTTAGCTTACAAGTACAAAAATACTTTGAAGAAGGATACTGTAGGTTCAGCTAAACTTGGCTGACAAAATCAAGTTTAACTTATTTTTTATTTAAGGCAGCTATGAGACACAACTGCCAGGTTTCAGGAGTTCATGCTCTAAGGACAGGAGCCTCAACCACAAGCTCTACAGGAAGGACAGGCAAGAAACAGTCACAAGAGCAACAGACAAGGTCAAATGCACAACCTTGGCAGCACACTGCGCTGCTCTCAGAGAGGCTATGGTACACAGGTGCTTGGTACAAAGAGCTTTAGTGTTAGAAGGAAAGAGATCACTTCCAATTGATTCCTTTCCCCACACAAGAAAACAGGATTGTTTATATTCGTGTTCTAAGTGTACTCAAAGGTACTGGATGGCATCACTAATTCTGTTTCTAACTGAAATACCCCATACGATGTTGTCTTCCGGCTAGCTGCTTGGATCAAAAGATGCCACATTAGAAAATTCTTTAGATCTGTAAATTGGTCTGTGGTGACCAACATATGTAACAACTCCTTTAAACCTGTAAAAAGAGCAATGTTTTATACAGCTTGTGGCTGAAGAACTGAATTGTCCAGTAAACACCTCAGAATGCATCTTATGCTAAAAAAAAGAGCAAGATTTTTAGTTACAATTATTTTTAAATTTTATCTATTATAATAATGTCTGGCAGTCCTAACAGATAGTGCTTGATAAACATTTAGAATACAGCCTAAAGACGCCAAATGTGGTAATGGATCAGAAGAAAGACACAAAGGAAAGTTATTCACCTGTCAAGTTAACAGCAGTATTCAGTATGGAACCTATACCTTCTCTCAAAAGAGTACTTTGGACCCATAGGGTTACAATATATTTAAGCTTAAGAAAAAAAAAATATCTACAAACACGTATGCTAACATATACATAGCACACAAGAATACATACAGAACAAACATATGAACAATGCAGAATTTGCATATAAAATAGATGATTAAGCATGGTATTAAATGGATTTTAAATATCACTTAAAAATGCTACGTTTAAGAAACTATTTAAGAAATTATTTTACTACTGCTCTGCATAAACCAGTTTGAAAAAGTAAAAATCCAGATGAGACTTAGAAGTCATTCCAAAGTTGGAGAGACAGGAATTTTTCTGCATCTGGTCGGTGCTTACTTTCTGCAAAATAACAATATCCCCTCACCATTCTCTGCACACTAGAGCTGCAGGCAGTGTTTCATGTGTCCAGAAACAGGTGTGCTGAAGACAAGACTTCAACACCCATTTTTCCCATAATAAAAATGGGTGCATTTAACCTTTTGAATCCATAGAAACTGCAGTGCCCAGAGAAGGGATTGCTCTGACATACTATAACACTTCAGCTGTTCCCACATCCCCAGTTTTAATTATGTTATGAAATAGATTTCGGGGTTGCAATGTTTTTTTTTTAACACACACAAATGTCAACAGTTCGTTTAAGAAGCAACAAATAAATAGCGCATAATACTTTTAGTTTATTATTTTAGTTTAGTAGGGAACTATTTAAACTTACTGAAAAGATACGATTGAAAATTAATATATTTATCAGTAACAAATTATTCTGAAGTTATGACAAATACTCTATTAAATATAGGTACAAAAAATGAAGTAGAAATCATATATATGTGTCACACAACTTACTGAAATGGGGCTTTTTCCAGTTTTTTCTTTCTCTTTTCCAACTTTTCCAGTATCCCATTTTTCTGCATTGATATCTGCTTCATTCCATTCTGGCCAAATAGGAAATCTCCACTTCTCGTTGGAAGCACTTACATGGGAAGACATAGTTGCCCTGGAAAACAAACAGAGACATGAATAAACATGAAGACTGTGGAAGATTTTTATCTCATAACATATTCTTTTTTTAAATGTACTGAAATAAAAATTTTAGTTTTAGTAACTACAATAACTTTTTGTCACGAAGATAAGCAAGTCTATAGAAGTGCTAGATGGTAGAATTATCTGTTCTCATGACATAAGAAAAATAATGCATCTAACATAAAACACAGCAAATTTAAAACCAATAAAAGGAAACCTCTGACCGCTCAGCACATAATTAGCCAGGAGAACTCTTTTATAACAGATGCGACTCAGGTGAGAATAATGATCTATAGCTTCTGGAACAGCCTATCTCAAGCAGTACATACCTCTGTCTAACCCAGGACAAAAAAAGAAGGAAAAGAAGGTGCCACGTGGGGACTCTTAGTTCCAGTCCACCGAGCTCTGTGTGAGAAGCCACCAAGAGTACAGTCACCTGTGTTGGGTGTCCTTCAAGGCAGGGAGCTGAGGATCTCTTTCCAAATCCTTCTTTACTGTACCTGATTCAAAGAGGGAATCTGAAGTCATGTTTCCCCACATAATTGTACAGCAGCTTAGAAATTATGAAACCAGTAACTTTTCTGAGTTTGTTTCTCCCAGTGTTTCCTGCTAAAAAGATATAGCTGAATCTATGACCAGCTCAAAGAATACTGGGGAGATTGCAACACCTCATTCCACACTAGAGTTTGGTACTCAAGTATCTTTTAATAACACTGCTTGTGCTTTCCTCCTTTCTTTGGCATTTCTTCCTTGTTTCTGTAAAACCCTTCTGTGCCTTCTGTATAGCACCTGGGCAACTAACTAAGAACTAAAAATCTCTGCATGGCAGAGCACGTCAGTACTTCTGTGGATTTAGGCCTGCTCGTTTACAAAGCACTTAGCACACGTTGATAAGAAATCCCATTTCTTCAGTGGTGGTTACAGAGAGCTCACAGGAGAAGCTAAAGACCATTCTGCTTAAGTAGATGAATAATCCATGGCAAACAGTGTCTCTAACATGATACTTTAAGAACACCGTGCAGTTTGAAAGCACAATTACTATTATTTTTCTTGGACAGCACTTTTTCTGCTACACAGTTCTGCTGAAAGCTGCTTTTCTCTATTACATTGATTATTACAGTGTTCATTATAACAGAAGCTTAGACTTCTGTTGCACAGTCTGATGCAGTCTCCAGCCAACAGCTCCCGGAGAGCGTTTGCCTGCAAGATCCTCTGACACTGCTTGGAGCTCTGCGGAGAGAAAAACCTAAAGCTGAGGCCAGTAGCGAGCACAGCTTTTAGTATGATACTGCCACTGGTATGTTACTTCAACTTCATGGACTCACGGGCATGAAAACATTGAAATCTACAGATCAGGGTAGGCTGAGCTCTCAGGGGTTCATTGTTTTAATTAGAATTAACTAGGAAAACTAATTTGAATACATCATTTCCTAATTAAAATATAATCTGGTTAAACAAGAATTCAACTTACTGGTTGGCTTATATGCTATTTTAATATGTTTATCATATTTACTTGGGGAAGAACCTATTGTTTCACCACAAAGCATGAAACTAAAAATATTTACAGGCAGAAGGAAAAATGGAAAGTACTAACAAATTGACTATATAGGTTAATGCTGTACTGCATTTACAGACAGAAACATTTCAGTGAATAAAGCACAGGTGCTCAAAGCAAGATCTTTCTCTTTCTGGCCAGACAATGCTGACACTAAAAATTCTAGGTGTGCTTAACTTTATTTCTGAGACTAACAAAAATACTGGCCTTGGAAATATGTTGCACTGAGCTACCCTCTCGGACCACAAACACAAGAACCAGAGTACTGAGTCAGAGCAAGGGTGAACTATAGCCCAACATCTCGTCTCAAACAATACTCGCAACTGAAAGCCTACAAAGAGCATAAAGGCATATAGAGTATATTTCTCTAATACTTTGATAGTCTCCAATCATTTTTAGCTCAAACACTTCCTGAGCTAGATGTGGTTGCTACGTATTTATTTAATCTTCAATGGATTTCTTTTCTGCAACTTGTTCCATGACCCCATGTAAATTTTTAATGCCCATTAAAACTTACACTAACACAAGTGCTCCATCACAACACTAAAAGCAGCTTCAAGTTCAACAACTATGCCATTATCCACAAGACGTTAGTCCTTGCCATTCCCAAACTTCAGTCAATCTAGTGAGCCACACCCAAAACATCAAAAAATTAATCTGTTCAGTCTATATTGTCTAAACCACTGCTGTAGCCTAAACTGTAGGAACACTTACCCAAGGAACACATGCTGGTGGCGGATAAAACCTCAATCACAAGTCTTGGCTGAATCCTTATCCTAGGCATATGGGAATTCAAGTATGAATTAGCAATGTCACTGTTTTTTTCTGTTCTTACTGTCCCAGCCTTTAATCTTAATAACAAACATGACCTAATCCTGGGCTTTGGTGCAGCAACCCACTATACAACAGCAGTGCAGCAACTGCAATCAATCAGGCACACAGCTAAACTTAAATCATTTCTTCCAGCCAGCCCAGGCTTCAGCCGATCTCTGCAGGTCCTTAAGAATCCATCAGCAGTAAATACCGCTCTTGGTTACTGCTCTCCCTAAAATGAACTCCAACACCCCTCTGACCTTCCCCTATACATCAGTGACCTCTGCCTGTGGCACAATTATCTCCAAATCACTTGGCACTGACCATAAGCTCCTCACTTTCGTCCCTAATAACCCAAACCCTAATTCAGATAGATGCTGAGGAATCAAGTTTAATTCAGAAGACTAGGCTTGATGGCATAGAGCTTCATCAAATTAATTTTAAAAGCATTTTAATTCATTATCCATTCTTACAAGGCAGAATCTCTTTCTGTGCCGACAAAGACATCAATTCCTATTCACTATAGCCCTTGAAACCTGGGACAGATCAGATTCTCAGTAGCCTCTAATAGTGCAATTAGGAAAAGCTGTAAGGGCAGCAGTTCTTTTGAGCTCTTCAGCCTGTCATCTCCAGCAGCTGCCTAGCTCCTGAAGGGAATCACTACCTAATTAGAAAACAGTAATGAAGAGAGACCCAGTGGAGCATCCTGCAGAGACCCACGTGAAGTCTGGCTTAACGAGTCCAAAGGAATTCTCCTGCCTTCTCCGTATGCTTCCGAGATCCCACTCCATCATCGCAATATATCCACCAATAATTCCTGCACTGTGGAAAATCAACAGACATACTATGCTGACTGTTGTAAGCATTTACAGGGGAGAAAGCAGCCTGATCTCACTAGAAATCAAGCAAAGTAATTTAAAGGTGTTCAAAATACACTGCCCTGATGTTTGTACACATTACTCTAGGCTTCTGCACTAACGTTATCCACAAGAGTTGAAATTACAACACTGTAATTCTTTGTGGTTAGCATTGACAGCTCTCAGGATTTTTTTTACAAATTATTTGTAAAAACTATTAGCCTTTCTTCTTTTTTATACTACTGATATTTCTATTCAGTATTTCAATTGTTAGAGACACATAAAAGCAAGCAGTGGTTACTATCAGAAACACAGTACTAGACAAAAGACAAAGTATTTCTCACATTTTTATCCCTGCAACTGCGAGTTATGTTCAAAAATAAAACAGAAATCCTCAGGGAAAACCTATTTTGCAATTACCAGAGAATACTAAACTTACAAGGCAACAATTTCTCAGGCAGCCTGCAAACATCCATTCCTCTTTCAGACACAGGAACAGTAACATTACTTAAGTTCTCATAGACCTACACAAAATTTGTACAGTAGAAGTTGTCTCTGTCTCACAAACGCACTGAACAGGCTGGGTAACAGAATGAACATAAACAGATGTCAGGGAAATATCTAATAAGTAACTGTCATACCTCCAACAAACACAGCTCCAATCTTACAGTGTGTGTGTAAGATTTACTTCTAATCTCCACAACCCACTAAAAAAAACTAGGCAAATTGCCTTTGATAAAACATTTATGATCATTACTAACACTTGCCTACTATTAGGAGAAAATCGTTACCTGAGGAAAGAGAGCAATCTGTCCAACACAGGGCTTACCAACCACAATGAGGACTAAGTCATAGGCTCACACCGTACAGTTGTTTTACCACCGTTTTCAGCAGTTTTTCCCAACAATTCTAATTATTAAGAGCATGAGTATTAATCATTTTGTCCCGGAGTAGATTCCTGCAGAATCAGCTCAGTACTTTTCTGATTTTTCTTGATAACAATAATACAGATCTAGCTTTAAATCAGAATATTGAACATTCTCTGCATTTGGGGCTAGAATTGTACTTTCTAGTAAATGAATGACATTTGCATCTTCTTCTCACGGACCTGCAAACACAGAATATCTTTACTGTAAAACAGATACTCCTTACTATACAGCATCTTTCCATTTCCAAATAAAGAAATAACATGTCAATCTGTCTGCTATCAATTGCATTCCCATCACTGCAACATCACAAATCCTATGACAAAGGGGAAAGCATTCTAGAGGCAATGTTGAAAATTGAAAAAATGAAACATAGCCTCCATTTTGCATAAATCACCATCTGTACTTCTAAGTTTTGACCATAAGCCTGATCCAAATAAAAAGCACCCTGTAGACTTATGCAGACTGTAGTTCAGAACTTGAAATTGCCTCCTTGCTTGTTCGCTCCACAGAAATTCTGTAGCTTATAGCAGCAGTCTCCAAAACGGGGCATGTGCACAAGGAAGAAAAATATTAGAACTTCAGTAGGGCAAGTATATAATTTATATATATATAAAGACATGCTACAGTTTAAACAGAAGTTATAGGCTTAATGAAAACAATTAATACAAGCTATTGATTCTGCGTTATGAGGTTCTGCGTTACAATGAGGTTATTGTAATAGTTTCTTCTGTAACCTAGTAACATAAATCACTAAGCCACCACCAGGACACCTTCATGCTACTACACTTGATGTAAAGTAGCTTTAGTGAAGGGAGTAAACACTCCTGTGCTCGGATTCATATCTAACATTGAATTAACATCGGCATATGCTAGACATTAGTTCCATTGCAATTAGTTAATAATTGCAGAGTGAGAGATAAATCACGTCTCCTGTCCTTTAGGTCCAACGTGAGATTTCAAATATAATGCGAGCTTACCTCCTACGTTGCATTTCAGAGGTCTTTCAGTAAACCTTAATACCATTCAAATAGTTTCTAATTAAGTATTCTCATCTCAGTTGACACTGGGAAAACAGTTTTCTAATCTGATTTATCCATTGTAGTCTTCTAAATAAAGCCTAAATTAACAATGTATTAAAGAAAAAGACAGGTACTGTTCTAGATATTCTGATACAAATAACTCATTTTGTAAGAACGATTCTTTTACAAGTTGTTACGCATGATATAGGAGACAATGAATGATTTTACTACAAAAGAAGAGTCTCAAAAAAATGTATACTTTAGGATGAGAAACCTGCTCAAAACACAGAAATAGAACTCGCAGATCAAAATAGCAACAGCGAAAGAAAGTAAATGTTTTCTCTTTATTTATTTATTTGCTTTCACAGGAAATGTACATTTTCACGGAAATCTACAAGTTCGCACTGAATACCTAGCAAACAGTGGATCATTTTAAAATATCTCCAGAGATGCTACTTACACAGAACTATTTAAGAAATTAATAGGAAGAATGATTTATTTTTTTTAATACTTAATTTCCTCAGATTCATTATAATGTAAAGCAAACATTCAAGGCATTGGGAATTGTGTTTCCCTTCCATAAATGAAACCGACACGCTGTAAGAGTCGTTAACCATTTTGCCCTGAAAACTTCACCTAGCTTAGTTCCTCTACCTGATGAAAATGGAGGGCGTGTATTCCCAAAGTTATTGTCCCGATTCCTACCTTCGAAGTTCCTTTAAACCCGAACAACCGTTTCATCGAATGCATAACCTCCATCTGCTCCTTCGTACCGCGAGCTGTGGCCAACGCGCTGCCCCCTGCAAAGCCGCCCACCTGCATACCACGTGTGCCGTGACCTTCCCGTTCCTATGGCTGTCCTCGAGG
>NW_009603539.1:95272-95710 GCF_000690535.1 Cariama cristata
CCTGCCCGGCCAGGTGTGGTACGAGGTACACACAACGTCGTTTGGGCAGGATGACTCTACCGGACAGGTGCGCAAGACGTACCATAGGAGGAAGGCGGCACAACTTCCACACCAAGCTGGGCCTCCAGTGTAAAGAAACAAAATAAACCCAAAAAACAACCACCACCAAACCTCACCTTGTCTCCTGAAACCACTTTTAATTAGACGTTCACTTGAGCGAGTAAACTTTCTCAGCATAAGTTATTCGCACACAGAGGACGACAGGAAGGCGGCACAACTTCCACACCAAGCTGGGCCTCCAGTGTAAAGAAACAAAATAAACCCAAAAAACAACCACCACCAAACCTCACCTTGTCTCCTGAAACCACTTTTAATTAGACGTTCACTTGAGCGAGTAAACTTTCTCAGCATAAGTTATTCGCACACAGAGGACGACAG
>NW_009603540.1:0-496 GCF_000690535.1 Cariama cristata
AGCCAAATTTGGCTCCTAACAGCCCAGGGGGTCAGAGATGTAATTTTTTTGAGGGAAATGTGTTTTCTAGGCTCAGTGCTTCGTCTGATTCAATAAAACTCTATGCCTGGGAGCAAAATGCTGGAAAAGCCCCAGATCTTCCCTGGCAGGAGGTCCTGGGGCTGCCAACCCAAAGATGCGGAGGAGGAAGTTTTGGTGCAAAGTGAGATGTGAGGAGGGGGCCTGCAGGTGCTGAGCCCCAAAAGCGGGGGGAAAAAAAAATAGGGGAGGGGGGAAGAAAAGGGGAAGGGACCAAAAGCAGCGGGGAAAAAGTGGGGGAAAAAGCTCGCGCCAAGTATCAGGCATCCCTCAAGCTCAAATAAATCACCTTAATGTCAAAGAAACGGGGGAAAACCGAATAGCGTCCCGGCCCATCGCCCGTCCCACATCCCCGCGCGGGGAGCCGCCGCGGTCCGCTTCCCCGTGGATAATTCTGGACGGAGGCATCACACTTACA
>NW_009603540.1:598-5012 GCF_000690535.1 Cariama cristata
GATGTTGGCCGTGAACGCCGGGACAGTGGTTTCCAGCAGGGATGAGACCTTTTGGGGGGTCTCCCGCATCCCTGCATCCCGCCAAGGTGAACCCCAACAATACCCAGTGGGGTTATTTCTTCTCCCATCGGGGTTTGGGGTTTTTAAAGGGCCGCGAAGGGGCAACGCGTGGCACAATGCGGCATCGCGGGTTGTCCCCACAGCTTGCAGTGTCCCCACCGGGCATTTCCAGGGTGACACAAGCCAGGCAAAGGCCATCCCAGGTGGAGACACTGATTTGGGGGTGGGAACGGGTGTGGTGCTGGGAGTTTGCAACCCCTCAATAAAGGGTGGCTCGACCGTTCTTTTGATGCAGCCCAAACCCATCGGCCAGTGGCAAGCAGATGCAGACACCAGCATGGACCGGGTGGAAGATGCCAACAGCGCCGGGATGGGAAACAAGGAGGAGTGGCTGGGAGCTGAAAAATAAGCCCCAAAACGCCCCATTTGGGATGAGCTTGGAGAGGCGGCACTTAAAGCTGCCCTTATCTTGAGCCACAGATCCCCGTGTCGCTGCACTGGGGATGCCGGGTGGCATCTGCTGAACAGCTTGGCCCCGGCCGTGGTTCCACAGAGGAAGGCGGCGAGAGGAAAGGCGGGATGGGAGGGATGGAAGGAAGCAGGATGAGGCTCACGGGGGCTGGAGAGATCCCAGGACGCTGGCCAAGCTGGCTCCCGGGCAGCCCGCAGGGCGCAGCCTCATCCCAAAGCGACTTCGGCATGGGGATGCCCTGAGCATCCCTCACCCATGGGTGCCCTGAGCATCCCTCGCACACACACACCCTGCCACCAAACAAGACGGTATCGGCGCAAGCTGGGACCCCCGACTGCCAGCGGTTCCCTCCCCACTCCCCAAACCTGGCAGCAACAAGTTTTCCCCGCTGCCCGGAGGCTTTTGTCTGCAGCTTTCAGCTCCCGTCCATCACACTGAATGGCTCCATTCATCCCGCATTCAGGCAGCGACTGCATCCGTGCCGGGGGGGGGATCCCAGTGGGTGCAAAGGGCTCATCCCCACCCTGGCAAGAAAAATCCCACCGGCTCCAAAGTCCCTTCAGAGCATCCTTGGTCTCGGGGGGACGCAACGCAACCATGCCCATTTGGGAAGGCGTTTTAACGGACTTTTGCACGTGTAAAATGTTTTAGATCCTATCCAAGGGATGAGGATGATGGAAAAAGTCACTCAAAGCCACGCTGCCATGGAAATTCGGGATGAAGAGGGTCTCTCAGCGTACCATGCCCCTGCCAGCCACAAACCCCATGATTTTGGGGGCTGACACCTCCAGAGATGCATCTCTGCATCCTGCCAGGCAATGCTGCACCCAGGCTCGGAGGAGCACCAAGGGGGTCCTGTAACCCCCTGGCAGCACCCATGGAACACCAGAGGGTCCTGTACCTCCCCAGTAGCACCCATGGGACACCAGGGGGTCCTGTATCCCCTCGGCAGCACCCATGATACACCGGCTTCCCCGGTATCGCTGCCTGCCAGCCTCCCCTGCCCTCTGCCATGGCTCCGGGTGGGATTCCCAGGGCTCAGGGATTCCCAGGCTGCACACACAGGGGACATCGCTGCCAAGAAACACCCCCAAAAAAGCAGCAAACTGTGAAGCCGCACCCCACCGTCACCCCTTCTTCCTCCCTGGGGTACCTTCACCCAAGCCCATCACACCCCAACTCATCCCCTCTCCCCCCCAAACCCTGATATGAGCGCAGACCCCAACCTCCCCCTGCCCCTAACCCTCCTCTTCCTCTGGCCGGGATGCGCTGGGCGCTTCTCTCCGGGTTCCTCTTTCCCCTGCTCCCGCCAGTGACTTCAAGGAAGAAAAACTAATGAAAAGCAGCTGCTCAGAATACCAGAAAGATGATGAATGCGCGTTAAGTCCCCTTAACAAAACCAGGTCTTATGAGAGTCGCCTGGAGCACTTACTTCATTGCTTTAATTTGGGAATCGTGTTGGAAGAGGGAGGGAGGAGGGAGAAGTTGGGGGCGGTTAGTGGAAACCTCCTGTAGGTCTCATTTAGCCCCCCAAAAAAACCCAGGGTAATTAGCCGAATAGCATAATTAAGGACGAGACACAAAGGGGCCATTGTGTGCAAAGGCTCAACAGGCAGGAGCACCTCGGAGCAGGGAAACTGAGGCACAGGGAGGGTTCGCGGCCAGGAGGGATGCGATCGGCCTGGCAGCTGCACGGGGCGAGAAGATGAAGCCAAAAAGTGTGAAAAATCCTTTTTTTTTTCCTTAATATTTTCCAGGTGGGGAAGGAAGCCCACACTGCCGGGGGCGGGAATCCCAAATAAACCAGCAAATCCCAAGAAGGTGCCCGGAGCTCAACCGGCAAAGGACGAACAGCCATCGTTAGAGGATGCCCAGCACCGACCCCCCCTCCCCGCCCCATCCCAACACCTCCATCCCACATCCCAACCAGCGCACGCCAAAACCCCCTCCGCTCAGCCGGAGCTGCCGCCGGAGCCTCCGGCAAGACCCGCCCAGTTTTCGGAGCAACCCTTTTTCTTGCCAAAAATCTGTATTTTAATCATTTTTCTTGGCAGCCGTGCGTTTAAGAGGATATATTTTCTTTTGCAGACAGATACGCCTCTGTATTGCAGCCCGCGGGGGGACCACAAGCTCATCTCAGGAACGGGGAGAAAAAGCCGAAACAAGCCCAGGTTATGGGTTTTTTTTTCCCATTTATTTTGGGACTGCAACCCGCCGATGTGCATTAATTACACTGGCGTGCATTAATTAAACCGGCGCGGCATCATTGCAGGGCGCGGGGAGCTGTTTGGGTGCCTCAGCTGAATTTCCACGCCCGAGGAAGGTTCGGCTTTATTTAAATACTCGCCTCCAGACGCGAATTCCTGGGGTTAAACTGCTTTTTTAGGGGAAATAATGACAACTCCATGTGAGGGGTTTTTTTTTATCCACCGACGCGTGGTCTCATCTTCGCTTCCCCGGCAGTGCCGTGCCCAGTTTGGGGATGCTGAGCAGCTGATTCCCATCCTTTTCCCTCCCCGAGCTGGAGGAGGATGCCGGGGTGTGATTTTGCCCCAATACAGATCCGGCTCATTCTGGGCTTGGGATAAGAGACGTCGGCTTCAAATGATGTTGATGGGATGGATCCAGTGTGCGGTAGCAACAGGGGTTTGCATCTGCCCAGCTCGCGGTGCCGGTGCACGCTCGGAGCTTTTCCTTTCCCATCCCACCTTGGGTACCTTTGTAATTTTGGGAATTGCAGCTCCAATGACTCCAGGGGACCAAACCCAGCCTCAGGGGTCCCCAGCGGCCGATTCCTGGTGCACTCACGGGGAAAACCAGGCTAAAACGCTGCTCCGAACGGCAATGCCATCATTAGACCCTGACAAATTCCTCCACTGGCTTAGAGGAGCCTGAAAAAACCCCACCCCGGCCAGAAATCGCCAGAAAAGTGATACCCGGGGCGGGGGGGGATACCCCAGATTTCAGGGTCCCGTTCAGAAAGAACACAGGCGATACTGGAGCAAAGTGAATTAACCCAGATAAAGGGCGGGAGCATCCCGTCGCCTTGGTGCCTGGGAGGTGTGCATGGGGATGGGGGCGATTCTCCTGGTTTGGAGTGCGTGAAGGCATCACATTTCCAGATTTCTAAATATTTCGGAGCAGAGAGATGCAAAAGTGCCGGCTTTCTTGCCCTTAACTCCAAAAGTAAGTCCTGCAGTGGTTTCACCGCCGCCTCGTCCAACACCTGCGTTCTCAGACACGTCCATTCCCAGCATACTTCACCTGTGCCGGCTGCCGCCTTGGAGCATCTCCTGGGCACACAGATTATTTGGGTTTCGGGGGTTTTTCCCCCCAAATCTTCCTTTTTCAAGCGGCAGAGTCAGGTTGTTCAACCTGTAGCATCCTGGCTGAGGGATGGCAAGGGTGCCACGGTCACCGGGATGGCCGGATCCTGCAGATCAGCTCATTTCCTCCAACGGCTGGGGGAAAAAAAAGAAGGAAACAGGGGAAAAAAAAAAAAAAAAAGCTCCCAGGGCAGTGCTCCGCGGTGCCTTACAGCCTCCTACCACCTCTGCGCTTCACGTGTCGGGTCTTGCCTCGAAGCCTCCCGGGATGAGGGCGGGTGGCGGATTTGCCGGTGCAGAGCTTGGTGCCCTCGAGCAATGCTGCCGTGTGGGGATGCTGCGCCTGGCTGGATCTGGTACGGGATCGAGGATGCTGTGCCCAGCCGGACCTGGCCCAGGCATCGCCAGCATGGCGATGTCCTGGGATCCGGGGGATCCCTGTGCTGCTGCTCCGACGGGAGCTCACGCAAATGGGGGCTCTGCTGACCGGCGCAGAGCTCCGACACTTTCATTGCACGGTTGGCTGCAGGATACGGCGGGGGGCGCGCCCCCCCCC
>NW_009603540.1:5043-5927 GCF_000690535.1 Cariama cristata
GCACAGCAAAATTCAGCCCCAAGAGCCCTCCCAGTTACATCAAGACGCGACGTGCACCCACAAAATCCTCCCAGCACCCCAAGTTTGCCCCCACTGCGATGCTCCTCACGCGACTGGCACCCCAGGCTGAGCTCTGCACAGAAATGCCCCAATCCGGTGGGATCCAGCCCCGATCCGGGGCTTCCCCATCCCCGCTCCAGCCCTTCTCCAGGCTCAACATCAGCCCGGGTCGCAACATCAGCTCCTCTCCCAGCCCCTTTTAATTAATCCCCTTTTTCTGGGATTCATTAAATCATCGTTAGTGGCTGTTTTCTACGCATCCCAACCCCAGTCCCTTTTAATTATTCCTTATTCCTCGCTGGTATTTGGGATGGTGGCCAGTTGTGCATCATCTCCAAAGCGTAGTAATACCAAAAGTGACAAATTGGGAATATAACCTTTATCCAGCACACGGCTGCCAGCCAAACATGGGGATATTTATATAATCCAGCAGACGACCGGGGCCCCCTGCCCTCCCCAGCCCAGGATTTACGCTCGACGGCCATTCAAACCAGTTGCTTCCAATAAAGCAAAAGCAGGAAAATTCCAAAAATACAGAAAACTCTCCACACGGCGCCACCAGAAAGCAGGATCCCGGCCGGCGAGCCCGCGCCGGTGATTTTAAGCCATTTTAATTGCAGCAACTTTTGCCATCCTATATATTCCATACGATAAAGCAGCTTCCGATAGACCCCGGACAAATAACACGCTTAAAACCATCAGGTGTTACCACCGCAGCTCCGGAGTGAGAAATACACCCAGAAAAAAACACGGGCATGGCACGGTGTGCCAGCCCGGGATGCGGTGGGTACCACGGCCGGGCAGCGCATCCCTCCCGGGGGGGG
>NW_009603541.1:0-248 GCF_000690535.1 Cariama cristata
GTTCATCGCCAGCATCTACAGCAACCCGCTCCAGTCCATGCTGGCCATCGTTCGGGCCATGACCACGCTCAACATCCAGTACGGGGACTCGGCTCGCCAGGTGAGGATCACCCCATGCTGGGCAGGGCAGGGGGTTCCCCTCAGCCTCCCAACCCCACTGAGCCCCTCTCCCTTGTAGGATGATGCCCGCAAGTTGCTGCACCTCTCGGACACCATCGAGGAGGGCACCATGCCCAAGGAGATGTCAG
>NW_009603542.1:0-283 GCF_000690535.1 Cariama cristata
AAAGGAAAAAGTTACACTGCCCTTTCTGGGCATAATTCTGCTCTGCGGTGTGGGCCCTGGCCGCCGGGGAGACAGCCGGGTACCCGCGCCAGCCCCCTCCTCTGCCCACACCAGCCTCTTGTCCCCCGCAGGGCGGCTCGCGCGGGCAGAGGGTCAGCCCTGTGCTGCTGCCTGCGCTGGAGCCCATCACGAACGGTTCACCTTTCTACGTCTGCCCAAATTGCCGGGCTGCTGCCGGAGCAGCCCCCCAGGACTGGAGCAGCAGGTACCACCTGCGCTGGCT
>NW_009603542.1:595-943 GCF_000690535.1 Cariama cristata
CCGGGGCCGTGCAGAATTAGCCTGTGTTTCCTTTCACGAACACAATCGCAGCCCAGCGGTTTGTGCTTACTAAGCTCTAATGCCGGCACGCTGCTATCAGCACAGCCTCACATGCCCTCCCCATTCTCGCTCCTCTGCTGTACCGGGTTGGGGGGTGCGATGGGGTCGGCTGAAACGTGGGCACCTCTCCCCCGTGCTGCTCCCCCACGAGCTACTCCGGGGGTTCTAGGACCGGGGTTGTGCTCCGGGGAGCTGCGAGTGCCTGGTGCTCCAGGGGAGTTTGGTTTTATCAATTAGCTGTTAACAACGTGGCTCGCGGCCCCAGCGGTGCGGGACCCCCTCCCCGGT
>NW_009603542.1:965-3056 GCF_000690535.1 Cariama cristata
GTGTCGGGAGCGCAGCCAGGGTAGGTCAGGGCGATGAGCTCCTGGTTCTGGCAGAGGCCTCTGGGAAATGCTAATTTTGTCTGGTGCAGATGGTGCCAAGGAGACATCCTCCCCCAGGCCTTTGTTTCTTAATTTTGGCTGATCAGTTATGGTTTGGCTGTGCCTGCTCTGAAAGGCGGAGGTTTTTTTTTTTTCCTTTCATTTTTGAGCCCAACTGTGTGAAGTACCTTGGGGGGAAGAGGAGAAGTGATAAAATGTCATTGCAGACAAACTATTTCTGGATGTGCTCCCATGCGGGCGAGGTGGTGCTGGGTAGGCACTGATGTGATGCCCTGGAGTGGGGGGAGCCTGGTGGCCTCTGGGGAGTTGGAGCTGGGTCCTTGGTATATTTTTAACCTTTGCCTGGTTCAAATGCTGTTTGTCACCTGTATCTGTGGTGGCCGGCATGGCCCTGGGGGGCTGCTGAATGCATGGGGATGGGGAGCAGAGAAGCTCAGCTTCCGTCCCTGCTGCCCATGGGCATCCCCGGGCGCTGGTCCCGCTGGTGCGGGGTGAGGTGGGCTTCGCGTGGGGGCTGCCTGGCACCTCTCCTGGGCAGCGGGAAATGACGACAATTTCCCTATGGCCGTATCGAGGTCCTGCCCTCCCAGGCTCCGAAATCCCAGGGGAGGCATGTGAATCACTCTTGGTGCTCTAGCAGAGCTGTCATGCCAACGAGGCGTAAGGAAGACCCGCCAGAGTAATTTTGACTGTAACGACCTCCCGTTAAAGCCGGGTCCGGCCCTGCCTTGCTGCACATCTCCCCATCGCCCTCTCTGCTTCCACAGGGAGTTCACGTAAGGACTGAAGCGAGCAGTTATTGGTGCTCGCAGCGCTGCAAGAGTAAATGTTTAAATGAAGAGCTGGCTGTTTTCCTGGGACTCTGCGAGTTGTTTCTGGCGTGATGCCGGCTATCGATGGACGCTTGCGAAGGCTGCTGTCGCTACCTGCTACCTGTGTGCAGGGCTGCGCCGGGGCTGCAGCAGCTGCGTGTTGCTCTGATGCACTGCGGAGCTCGGCCATGCGGGGAAGCTCCCTGCTTTTATTTTCAGGCATGTAAATCATGAGCAGCTCAGTAGAGCTGGGCAGAAATCAACTGGTATGAGTGTAAGAAAGACGTGACCTGGGGGAAGATGAAGTGAGAGGATAACGTCACACTGCTATTGATGCAGAGCTTTAACTCAGAGCACGCAGGCCAGAAACAAATGTGCTCCAAGCAAATGTCTGCTCCAAATATTTCATGGTACCTGAGTTATGGCTTTCAAGCCTGCAGCATGTTTGGGATTTTTTTAAAAATAATGTCCTTAAGAGCTCTAAAACGCAAAAGATTTCTATAATTTCATGCCTTTAAGGAGATATGGCTGTGGGCAGAAAAGTAGGAGTTGAAATAGCTGGATTTCAGTCCAAGCTTCTTCCCTGGGTTGAGTGATTTCTCTCTCCAACTCCCTATCTCTCCCCCCCCGGCTCCTTGTTTCACACATCAGATAGAATCCAAATGTCTCTCAATTTAAAGCTTTTGGGTGCTTGGATGAGAGTCTGACTCCTGCAAGTGCCAAGCGCTGGGCTAAGAGCTGCCTCAAGTCTCCCGGGAGCCGCGTGAGCCAGGCAGTGCCCGGCGGTGCCAAGTCAAAGGGATGCTTTCTGTGTGCGCCAGGCATTATTTTAAATCACCGGAGTAGGAGGTGAGTGTTCAGCTCCCTGAACCAGTGAGACCTTGGCAGTTGGAGGCTTTCCTCTGGCCTTTGAATTGCTGGGACTTTGGGATGTGAGCTTGGGGTTCCTCTGTATCTCATGAGCACGGTGGATGATGCGTGGCCGAGCAGCTTGTCCTCACCGCGGTGCGGTGCAAGGCTCCGCTCCGGCGTTGTGCCAGTGGCACCGGTGCCAAGTCCCACTGCAGCTCTGGGGTAATGCAGCCCCCTCCCCAGCTGCCGAGGGGAGCTCGGGGCTCCCACCCTTCCTCCTCACTTTGACTGGTGGAGGGTGAGCCCCTGTTGCAGCCCAGGCCTGAGTGGGCGCAGATGGGCACTGCTGGCTGGTTTGGGGAGGCGG
>NW_009603542.1:3187-3546 GCF_000690535.1 Cariama cristata
TTCTTGGGACTTTGTGACTGATGGAAGCTCATACCCAGCTAGAGGTCAGCATTTCCATTTAGATGGGATTTCTGAAGCCTGGCTGTTAAAGGACCGCCAGGTTTTCGGTCACGGTCAGGCTGCAGACTCACACTTCAGTGTTATGGAGCTGCCGGGGAACCGGAGGAGAGAAAACCTGCATGCCGCAGCTGCGCGGGGACCGGGTGGGAGATGCATTGCTGGGCTCTGGGGCAGCTGGGGATCTGTTTGCTGTGAGAGATGAGGTGACGGGATTTTTGCTTATTGAGGCTTAATGCCTTTAGTGGGATGTCCCCTGAAGTGCCCTGGAGGATCCTCTAGCAGGGAGCCAGCCTGGTGCA
>NW_009603543.1:0-1566 GCF_000690535.1 Cariama cristata
GGGGTGGTGTGGGGGGATGCCCCATGGGATTTGGATGGGTCGTGCCCCACGGTCCAGCTTCCACGGCACCTTTCTGCTCCCTCCCCAGCTACTTGAACGACCTGGAGAGGATAGCCCGTGCCGACTACATCCCCACCCAGCAGGACGTGCTTCGCACCAGGGTGAAGACCACCGGCATCGTAGAGACCCATTTCACCTTCAAGGACCTGCACTTCAAGTAAGTCTGACCCTTTCCCTTTTGGCATTTCCAAGGCAAAAAAAAAACCCAAAACCCTTCCTCCCTGAGCCGGGCTGGATCCTGCTTGCATGCTGTGTGCACCGAGCCCCCCTGGTTTGCTCATGGCCGGAGCCGCTGCATCGGAGAGAGCGGAAACCGCTGAAATAGCTGGAGCAGCCTCAAAAATGCCTTGCAGGGCTCGACCCAGGGGCGGATCCAGCCTCTGGCGAGGAAGGGAAGGGGAAAGGCATCCTCGGGGTGCCGTGACGCCGCTTCCGCCGTGGGAAGGGTGCTGAAAGGGAGCCGGGGGTCTTGGGGTTGGGCACCAGCGTTGCTGCCCACTGGCACCCCAGGGTTGCTTTCCACTGAAAACCCAGGGGAAATAGTCAGGGCTCTGGTTTCTGAGGTAAAAAGCCAGCATCGTGCATATCCCGGGGGATTTAGTCACTTGGCAACAGAGCTGCTGGCAGAAAGATCTGCTGGGGTCCTCTCTGAGTGCGGGGGGCTCACAGGGACCCCTGTGCCACCCCGGTGGGATGGAGGTGCTTGGTCATGCATCGCCAGGGCGGTGCTTTGGAGGTGAAAGTGAGGCAGAGAGGATGGTCCAGGGGGGATCCAGCGTATCCTGGTGGGGCCAGAGCAGTAGGAAGGCTCCCTGCCAGCCGGGCGGTTGGCAGTGGATGGGGTGCCGCTGCCCGACCCACATCCGTGGAGGCAGGGCATCCTCTGCTGCCCGCAGCAGGAGAGGTGCACTGTGCACTGGGATCATCCTGAGCCCTCCCGCTGACCCCACAGCCACCGTGGGTCCCCTTTGTCCAAGGTCTCCAGCAAAACTCCCCAGTGCCCACACCGGAGCCGAGTTTCCAAGAGCATCTACTGGAGCCCAGCTCTGGGGAGCATCACACCAACACCTCCTGGGAAAGTGGCCTCATCCTGCCCTGGCTCATGGTGCGGATTTGCTGTGGCTGGGAAATGAGCCTGGACACTGCCCTGTCCCTGGGATGGGCAGCGGGTGCTGGGGCAGATCCAAGTTGCTGGCAAAATCCCTGGGGCAGAGGCGCTGTGCTCTGCCCACCCCGGTGCCACTTCTGCTCCGGGCAGCTGGCGAAACTGAGGCAGGGTGTGGGGCGCAGGCGGTGGGGCCGGGAGCTGCCGCCCATCACTGCGCTGTCTCCCTGCCCAGGATGTTCGATGTGGGCGGCCAGCGCTCGGAGCGGAAGAAGTGGATCCACTGCTTCGAGGGGGTGACAGCCATCATTTTCTGCGTGGCCCTGAGCGCCTACGACCTGGTGCTGGCTGAGGACGAGGAGATGGTAAGTTGGGAGGGGATGGAGCCAGCTCCGTGAGCT
>NW_009603544.1:0-314 GCF_000690535.1 Cariama cristata
GCCTGGCTGCTGCTCCTAGGCACAGCTTAAGTCCCCCACTGGGGCAGGGACAAACCCACCGAGGTGGAGGTCCCTGAGACTGCCAGACCCAAACCCTGGGAAGCCACTGCCCTCGGCCAGCCAGGGCTCCAGAACAGGCCGGCAGCTGGCAGACCCAGTGCGGCTCAGCTTAACGCTTCATCTTTCAGTGCAGGCCTAGTTTAGTGCTGAGGTTGAGTCCGGGGCAGAGGACAGAGTCGCCTCCCCACCGGTGGCAAAGCGATGCAGGCAGCGGGTGGGAGGGGTAATGATGGACCGCACACTACCAGCCCAGC
>NW_009603544.1:374-1429 GCF_000690535.1 Cariama cristata
CCGCCCGGCAGGGACTGGTCGGGCCACGGGTGTTTGTACGTGAGCACAGCCCTGGAGCAGGATGAGGCACCAGAGAGCCAAACCGCAGCCCCAAGCATACGTGGGTGCCTACAGGTAAGCGTTTCGTCAGCAGCCTCCGCAGGGCGTGCAGTTACCGTGCCAAAACAACAGCCCCTCGCACACGAGGTGCCGAGGGTGCAGAGCAGGAAGCGGAGGAGACACAGCACCCACAGCACGGGCACCCCGCTCTGCCCGACCTCCTCTCCTGAAGCCCTAGGTGGGAGCAGACCCCCCAAACCCCAGAAAGCCTGTGGGAATTTCACTGCTGATCACTGCCCTTGGCAAAACCCAAATAGGCTGCAACCAGGATAGACTGGTACAGCAGCGTGTGTGTGACCCTCCACCACCACTGGCAGAGATGAAACGCCCCAGGCCTGCACTGGGTGGGAGGTTTGGGGTATGGCAGCCCCAGGAGGGACGGGGCCCTCCCAGCAGGAGCGGAGCAGCCCCTCTCCCCAGGAAAGAGACAGAGGTTACTTCTGCACTGGAGAACCAAGCATATTCTGCACATCTCTTCTGTTTCATCTACCCTGGGAAAAGGGCAGCGAGCATTGAATGGAGAGGAGAGGCACACGGGCACGAATTGCCCACTGCTCTGCCGCTGCCCCTCGCCTCCCAGCTCTGCCGGCTCAGGGGCTGCCAGGCACTTTTCTCCCCTGCCAAACTCGAACCTGATCCACGCCCAGCCCAGAGCTTCTGGCCGCTTATCATGTGGATGCAGTTCTCCTGCTTTTAGCTGTCATAATATTGACACAAAGCAAAATAATAGTGACAGCAAGACTCTGCCTGGCTCTAGAAGGCAAACAGGCAAGGAGACAGGGAGTAGCAGGCTCTGCTGTTGTGCGGGACGGGGCAGCAGCCTGGACTGCTTCCAAGCTCTGCTCCCTGGCATCACGCCTGCTGATAAGGGAGGGGATGCGGGATGCAGGCAGAGGGGGGATGCGGGCTCCGTAGCACGCTCTCCCTGTCGAGGAGCGAACGTGTGCATCGGCAGG
>NW_009603544.1:1484-3707 GCF_000690535.1 Cariama cristata
AACCTGGCAGCCGCTGAATAGCTGCCATCACCCGCAGCCGACAATGAGCAAAGCGAGCCCGGGGCCAGCTGCAGCGCCGGGACTGCGTGAGCAGAGGAACCGCGGGGAGCTGGCCGGTGACCAGGAAGCAGCCCAGACTGCTGGTGTCACGGACCCCTTGGTGACCACAAAGCGGCTGGGCTGCTTGTTGTCTCGCCCCAAGGGCCTGGCTTCCTGCAGCCATGCCAGGTTTGCTCGGTGGCTTCTCCAAAGCCAGCCTGGAGGGACAGGCCCCTGGCATCACCTCCTCCCCAGCCCACCCAGCCTGCTGCACGCCCTCTGAGCGGGGACAGAGCCACGGCCAACACCTGCGTGGTGCCACCGACCTTTCCAAGCCGCTTGTGCCTTCGTGGCACTGAGCAAAGCCAACGCCTTTTACGGGTATGAAGGCTCGGCACACCACTAGCGATGCTGGGGCTGGCACCTCCCGCCCAGCCCTGCACCGTGTTCCTTCATCCCTTGCTGGGGCTTGTTTTCCTACATGACACGCAGTGACTTCCCACACTTCCCTCGCCTCTTCCTGACCAGCCTGGCCTTTGAACCAGCTGCCTCCAGCTGCCTGCATCCCGAGAGGAGACCTGGGGAACTGCCACAGATGAACGAGCTGACGAGTGAGGCTCCACATCCAGGGGAGGCATTTGGACGCCAGCTTCCCATGCCTCTCCCAGGGGCCGGGAAGGGCAAGGGGCAGCCCAGGCTGGGCTGCTTCCACAACAAGCCCTAGAAAAACCCTCCCGCTTCTCAGCCTCCATCTCTATTTTTAAGGCTCCAAAAAGAAGCGGGGCACAAATGGCAAACTTGCTGGCAGGAGAGACGGTCCCTGGGCCAGATTCAGAACCGCCTACTTGTCTCCCGCAGGGATCGTGGACTCCATCGGTACCACAAGGGTCTGGCTATGGGCTCAGCCTGCCCGTGGGTGCTACGCTGACATGAGGGTGAGCCAGCAGCCGTTTTCCAGACAGGCACACGTACACATGGGCTGCCGAGCAAAGAGCTCCATCAAATCCTTCACTAAACTGAGGCACTGAATCCATCCTGTTACTCCCCATAGCAAGTCCTGCCTGTTTCTCCTTGGCCACCCAGGGGTGGTCACGTCAGCCACGCTTTCCTGTGGATGACCAGTTTAGAGGACAGTTGTTACCAGGGTCATCCGCGAAGACCAGCAGAACACATGCCCTGGTACCTGCAGTGTCAGATGCGAATTTCAAGCATGCTAAAACTGCCGATGACTCAGGCAAAGTGTGCGTGCGCCTCCAGACGCACAGAGCTGAGCTTTCCAGCTATTCACATACCTGCTTTTGATCACCAGCTATTTGTTTGGGTTTTTTGCCTTCTTTCCCTGGAAGCTTTAGTTTTAAACATGCATTCACTACATGGTTCAGCCCCCTTCACTTATTAAGTGACCTACTTTCTCCCCTAAAGCATGCAGAAAACACTGGTTTAGGCTCCCTCAGCCCTTCAGCAGATACACTCCTGCCTCCTTACAGCCCAGCCTCCACATCTGTGGCTGTAAGAGCTTCAGGCTTGAGTTGTCCCCTCCGTTTTTGTCTCAGGCTTTTAAGCATGGACTTTCCAAAAAGCAATCATGTCACACCAAAGATACCTTTGGTGCATCTTTCTTCTTAGATGTGTTCCCCCCACTCCCACACACCATGCCATCCTTAACTCAGTCACGCGTGTGCAGCGTGTGGCTCAGGCACCCAGCGATGACCCTACGGTGCTTCTTCCCGTGTCAGCTATCCAGTCTTCACAGTGCATGCTGTGCTGACAGCCTGCCCCATTTTTCCTGCTGGCCCTGGCTTTGCTGGCTCTCGCCTGCTGGCTCCTTCCCTTTGCCTGCACCGAGCGTAAGCAGCTCCCTTCGCTTACCCGGGTGCTGCAGATGAGTCCAATTACTAGAGTTCAGCAAACTCTGATTCCCCTCCCTGGCATTTCATCCAGCCCACTTATCCGTTGAGAGTTTCTAATCCAAACAGCCTCCCAGCACACGATGTTCCAGCATTCCCAGGCTCTACCCAGCTTCAGTCCTGACTTCTCCTCCCTTGCATGAGCACTTGGGGGATGACCTTCAGCCCCTGGGGATGCAGAATTCACTGGATGGAGGGAAGCAGTATCTCCAGCAGCCATCCCTGGTGGTACAGAGCAAGACGCCATCCTGCTGTCATGGTTTAACCCCAGCCAGCA
>NW_009603545.1:0-240 GCF_000690535.1 Cariama cristata
GGGCTGGCCGCGCCTGGCTGCGTTGGGCCGGGGCACCCCTCTTGCCCGGCTCTCCCTCGCCTGCCAGCCCGCAGCCCCGCAGTCGCCTCGCTCCAGGGATGTGCCAGAGCCCCCATCCCGCTCCCTGGGACGGCCAGGCTCAGGCAGGTCTGCAGGGAACTGCCAGGCTACCGGGGCTGGGCAGTGCGGGGCTTGCTCTGTGCAAGGGGACGGCGCTGTGGGTGTCTGGCTGCAGCCAGA
>NW_009603545.1:267-606 GCF_000690535.1 Cariama cristata
TCCACCCTTCCCTGTGCACACAGCCTCCTGCTAAGAGGAGCAAGGAAGGGCCCTGGTTGACTTCGCATGGATGGTATACTTGCCCGGGGCTTTCCTGCCCCTCAGGGCTGGTGCATCAGCCTTGGGAAGGGGCTGGCAGTGCTCTGGGCAAGGAAGGCTCAGTTAACACTGCTCCCCCTGCCCAGGACCGCAGCACTGTTGGCAAGGTCATGGGGCAATGTTCGATCGCTATCTGGTTGGAAATCTGGGGAAATACGGGGCCACCCTACCGGAATTGCTGCCACCCCACTTCAAAGAGAACACTGGTGGCATCAGGCAGCGCAGGCGGCTCTGCTGTGG
>NW_009603545.1:635-1136 GCF_000690535.1 Cariama cristata
CACCTCAGGTCGTGGCTTAGCACACAGGTTAGCACATGTGTGCTTGCAGAAGTGAGGCGGTGCTGGGGTGCTGGTGAGCAGCATGAATTCGCAGGTCTTGTTTCTTCCAGTGCTGGGAGCCTGGTGACGCCGTAAGGTGCTTTGATAGGCAGTACGAACACAAGGGCAGATGCTGCAACCGGTGTCAGCCAGGTACGGAGACCTCTTCCCCTTCCTGGGGACCCCAAGACCTGTCTGTGCCAGGACCCACTGCCTGGCCACAGCAGTGCAAGCCCAGCTTGGTGTGACCAAGCCTCTCCACCCCGTTGCCATCTGTGCTGACAGCTTCACTTCCCTGTGTCACCTCAGTGCTAGAGCAGCTGGGGACCTCATGGGTGCCCTGGGAGAACCCATGGACCTCACCAAATCTGCCACAGCTCTCTTGCGATTATCTGTGCTCCTGCAGTCATAGGACCCCATGGCACAGGCAGCTTGTGGGAAGAGTGCTGCGACTGGCACTAC
>NW_009603545.1:1167-3852 GCF_000690535.1 Cariama cristata
GGTATTTGGCAGCTCCCGCTGTCGCTGCCAGATCGTTTCCCAGTCCTTGGAGTGCTGGAGGCAATGAACGGCCCCCCCAGCTCTCCTGCCCCACCACCCAGTAGCCCATGCAGCATGCGCAGCCACCAGGCGAGCTGGCCCCTGCAGCCCTGGCTCACAGAGTAGCATCAGGCTACCAAACAGCATGCCACAGTGGCCTTGGCATCCACAGCTGCCAGTGCTCCCCTGTCCTGCTGGCAGAGCTGCTGCCTGGAGAGAGGAAAAGCCACCCTTGCACTCTCCTCACCAGCCTCTATTGCAGGGGAAAAGCTGGTCTCTGAATGCAACAGCACAGAAAACTCTGTCTGCACCCGCTGTGAGAGCGGACACTATCAGCAGAGCTGGACCAAGGAGAGGCACTGTGCCCCCCATGATATCTGTGAGGACAGTAAGTGCTCCCTGTGCCCACTGGGCCTGGCCTGTGGGGGCTGCAGGGGCTGGAGTCCCCCCCAGGCTCACCTGCCCAGTGTCTCACTCTGCCCATGCTCCCTTTGCCCAGACGCTGGCCTCATTGTGAAGACGCAAGGAAACGCAACACACAACACAGTGTGCCAGTGCCAGGCTGGCATGCACTGCTCTGACATCAGCTGCCAGACCTGCGTGGAGAACCAGCCCTGCCAGCGCGGCTTTGGCTTTGTGGCAGGTGAGTCCAACCAGCTCTTCCCTCTCAGCGGGACTGATGCCCTGGCAGCATTGACCTCAGGTCCTCCAGGGAAAGGGGGGCTCCCCCAGCAAGGTGCCCCTACCAGGTTTCGGGAGGGCTGTCCCTGCTGCTGTGCCTGGCAGCGTTGCCACAGGGAGTGCTGCTCACCTGACCCCCACAGCCCATACTGACCTTCCTGCAACCTCTGCTCCTCTCCAGCCAAGGCCGTGGCCCGGATGTCATCCCCCTGTGAGCCCTGTGCAGAAGGCACCTTCTCCAATGTCTCTTCTAAAACCGAGCCGTGCCATCCCTGGACAAGGTATTGTCTGAGTGGTGATCACATCCTTCACCCATCCCCAGCTGTGCCCAGTACCTGTGAGCACATCCTCTGCTGCCATCCTCCTTAGCAGCCTTGGGGACTGGGTGGCTGGGATGGTCTCCAAGGGACACAGCATCAGGCTGGCGTAGGGCAGGAGCGAGAGGAGCAGAGCTATGAGTGTGGTGAGGTCCAGGGTGGTGTGGCTGAGCTCAAGGCCGACATCCAGGTGCTTGTGACCATCCCTCAGCATGTGTGCAGAGCGCTCACCCTTCCAGGGATGTCCACGCTGTCATCCACACTGGGGAGCAAGGGATGAGGGGCTATGGGGACCGCCCATGGCCTGTCCAGGCTCTCCCTCTCAGCGTGCTCCTTGGCTGTAGTCAACAGCTGAGGCACCAGCCCTCTCTCTGGGGAGTCTGGCTTGAGGATGCCATGGGCTGGCAGGTGGTCCCTGTCTTTAGAAAGCTGCTCGATGGTTAATTGCACTCCTTGGTAGAAACATGAGCCTTATTTCCAGGCTGAATTTGTCTCGCTTCAGCTGCCAGCCATTGGATTTCACTTTGCTTTTATCTGTGCCCAGAAATTACCTCCCCACGGAGCCACTTGTAGCCTGTCATCAAGTCATCTCGAGCTGTTCTGCAATAGCTGCAGTGCCCAAGCCCCAGGGTCTCCCTGACTAGGCAGGTCTCAAATATCCACTCCCTCCTGTGCCTTGTCCCCATCTTCAGCAGTTTTAGCAACTGGGGTGGGGCCCTGCTATGTACCTGGTGTCCCCATCATGCAGCACAGGCCTCGGGGTCAGCTGGGCCCCCCCCAGCCACTTGCCCCTCCAGAGCCTGGTAGGCTCAGCACAGGACACTTTCTCACACAGCTCTCGTGGCTGCCCAGCCCCGGCTGTTCCTCCTCAGGTGTTTTCCATGTGCTAGGGCTGCTGCTGTGATTACATGGTCTTGTTTTTCCCTGCAGCTGTGAGGAAAAGGGGCTGGTGGTGAAGGCAAAAGGGACAAACACCTCGGATGTCATCTGCGGTAAGTGCCCAGGGCTGGGCCGGTGCAGAGTGGAGATCTGGTGCTCCAGCTCCCACAGCATTCAGAGGAGCTGGCCTGGCCTGTGGGTGTATTTGGGAGAGGAAGGTCTGACTGCACTGCCAGCATGATGCTTTCCTGCTCCTCTCTGTCCCTGTGAAGGGTCCTGGTGGCACTGGGCCCGGAGCAGAGGCAGCTCGGGGCACGCAGTGTCTTGGTGGGAGTGTTACGTGGGTGCCTCACTGACCCCATCTCCCTCGGCAGAGTCAGGTGGGCGCTCCTCGCTGTCGGTGCTGATCCCCATCACAATCGCAGTCGTCACGTTCCTTGTGGGCATCTGTATCTACTGCCTGGTCCACACAGGTGAGGGGCTGGGACATGGGAAGCGATGCCTTGGCCAGAGGGGCCATACAGGGCCGAGGAGCTGAGCAGGGAGGACGGCAGCAGCTCTGCCGCAAGTGGGACAGCCCTTCTGGGGATACTGCCAGGGCATGGCTCCTGGAGCCCGTTGCCCTGCTGGGTCAGTGGACTCTGTCCTTGGGAGCAGGCATGTTTGTATTGCTGCAGCCCAAGCCAGGCCAGCTCTTGGAGGAAAGTGCCAGTGCCCCGTGGGTCCAGCCCAGCTCCCTCGCCTGGTCCCGCAGCCTCTCCAGCCTGGC
>NW_009603545.1:3914-4458 GCF_000690535.1 Cariama cristata
CACCAGCCCTAGCTCTGACCCCTGGGAGCTCCTGGCAGGGCAGGAGTTTCCCCCCTGACCATTGCCTTCTCTGTCCCTCTTTCCATCCAGATCCCAGGCGACGGATGCAGAAGCAGGTGAGTCTGCCCAGAGCCCTCCTCCAGCAGTGGGTTGGGGTCCCTTCTGGGCACAGCCAGGGATGTGCCAGTAGCAGAGAGCAACCGAACAGGGACTGTGGCTCTGCAGAGCAGGAGGGTGTGGGTGCTGTCCTAGGGCTGCCGGGCTGGGACAGGACAAGGCCTGCAGCAACCCTGGGACGCTGCTGGCAAATGCTGAGACAGGAGGGACCTGCCCAGGGTGAGGCCCTGCCCCGCATGGGAGCATAGCAGGAGCCCGTGGGAAGAAAAAAAAATGGGGGAGTTCCCTGCCTGCGCCTGACCACTGCCCTTGTGCAGATAGAGGCTGGAAAGCCCGGAGAGATCGTGGAGGGCCAGCAGCCCGTGGAGACGTGGGAGGAAGGGGATGAAGTCTTCCCTGTGCAGGAGACCCTGCTTGGGGGCCAGCC
>NW_009603546.1:0-1026 GCF_000690535.1 Cariama cristata
CCGGCCCCAGCTGCGCTGCACCCGGACACAGGACAGCCTCACACCCCCCGCCGCCATCGCCTCCGCTCACCTCCCTCCCGTTGTCCAGCAGCATGATATCATCATCAGCCAGGTCATCCTGGCAGAAATCGGAGCACTTCTCCGACACGGAGAAATAACCCTTCTCGTTGGAGCACCTGCGGAAGGGGACCGCATCACGAGACACGAGTTTGTTAGGACTCAGCTCATGCAGAAGGAGGGGATGGGCTGGAGCAGCTCTTTCAGCCAGTTGATGCCCAGGGATGGGAAAGGGGATTTGCTTGTCATGGGGAGCCGTGCCCCGGCTCGTTTGGGAGGACTGAGCCCCCGGCGCAGGCCAGAATGGCTCCCGGGACGGCACGGGGCGTGGGGCAGGACCCACCTGAAGAGCCGCGAGTGCTTCATATAGTCGGCGTCTTCATCATAGGGCTTCTGGCTCCCAATGCCCACCCAGAAGAAATTTTCAGGCTCTTCACCCTCGTTGATCACCTGCGAGGGCAGGACCGGGCTGAGCGCAGCCATCCCCCTGCCCTGGTGGGCACTGCCACCCAGGTAAGCTGGCACCGAGCCCTGCTGTGCTCCCACCCCCTCACCTGCTTGCTGTAGGAGTCGTCAAACATGTGGTTCATGATGTCCTCGGCCAGCTTGGCCTCGTCGGGGTCGGCTGCCCGGCCCACCCAGGTGTAGACGATGCCCTGGTTGTCTGTGCTCTCAAAGGGCACCTGGGGGAACGCAGAGAGTCAGGGCTGCCCAAGCAGGGAGGAGGGCAAGTGGCCGAGCATCCCCGGGGATGCTGAGCCCTGAGCAGTACCTTGAGGATGAAGCAAAACTCTGAGTTGAGCAGAGCAGCGTCTGTGTTGATCTGGATGCACCTAAAAAAGAAGCCCACAAGGTACAGTCAGCAAGAGATCAGGCTGTTGTCCCCACTGGCATGTAACCTGCCCAGAACCCAGCACCCATGGGTGCTGCCTGGCCCGGAGCAGCCCCCAGGACGGCTGACCTGGTGCA
>NW_009603547.1:0-224 GCF_000690535.1 Cariama cristata
GAAATAACCAAAGACAATGGTTCACTGTGCAGGCTGCAAAAGGCCAATCTTGGACCGGTTTTTGTTGAATGTACTGGACAGGGCTTGGCATGTGAAGTGTGTTCAGTGCTGTGAATGTAAATGCAATTTGACAGAGAAATGCTTTTCGCGAGAAGGCAAGCTTTACTGCAAAAACGACTTCTTTCGGTAAGTACCGGACCCCCCTGCCCGGAGCCGCAGCTCCT
>NW_009603548.1:0-25163 GCF_000690535.1 Cariama cristata
CTCCAGCATGGGTCCTTCCCACAGGCTGCTATCCTTCAGGAAAAAAATTCTGTTTTACCATGGGTTCTCCATGGGACATAGTTCCTTCAGGAAATATCCACCTGTTCCTTGATCAGGTCCTCCATGGGCTGCAGTGTGGATATCTGCTCCAGCATGGTCTCCTCCAGGAGCTAGAGGGGAATCTCTGCTCCGGTCCTGGAGCACCTCCTCCCCCTCGTTCTGCACAGACCTTCCCTGACCCATCTGGCTGAGGGGCTCAGCCGTGCCCTGCCGGGGGTCGGTTGGAACCGGCTGTGTCCGGCACAGGGCAGCCCGGGCCTCTCCTCACAGAGGCGGCCCTGCAGGCCTTCCCCGCTGCCAGCACCTGGACAAGGACAGCGGGTACAGCATATCGCACGGATCGACAGGAGGGACAGTAGAAGCAAAAAAAAAAGGATGAATCCCAAAGCTGGAAAAGGCACAGCAGGCTGTGCGATGCCTGTACCAAAGCTGTGGGTGAGAGTGTACAGGTTACAGATGGCAGACTTAATACCACAAAGAAACCTCTCATGCTGTTAAACAGGACAACTTTTATTGAAACATTTGCCACTACTGACGTTCAATGCTTTTGTAAAATACTGAGACTATGATTTTGAGAGGGGAGAATGATTAATTCAAGGAAATGCAACGTCCCGCTTGCGTGTTAAGCAGCTGCTTGGTCTCTCAGTTCCTGTCTGTTACTGCTGCAGTCTTTCTTTTCACACCCTCGGTGCTGGCCACTGGTGCAGGTCATTCGCCAGCGGCCTGGCAGCTGAAAGGCAGTTAATAGGCTGTCAGCTCTTCTCTCGTGGGAAGAGGGAAGCAAAAAGATGAAGACATTTTTCCATCTTGTTTGGTTGTCGGTAGTAGTGTCATTAGGAGCTCTCATAATGCCTTATTCTTGCCTCTGAGCATTCAACAAATCTAAACCATCTCATAGCTGCTTTCTAAATCTGTTTACGCTTTCTGAATCTGACTAGGTGGTACTGTGTTTTGACACCTTGCTTTGTATATCTCCTTCTGCCTTTTTAATTCTTTGATCTTCTTTCTGGTAAATTCTTTTGCTGCTTTTCTGGACCTCTCTAGGAAGAGAATAAAGCTTCTGTTTGGAGCCCTCCTTTCCTTTCTTGCTTTTTCTCTGGATTGTCTCCATCCATCTAATCCAGAGATCCTTAACTATGCCTTTCTAATAAATCAAGAAATGTGTCATGCCACCATCTTGAAGATAACACTTCCAAAATTGGGTTATCTCTCTCTGTTTTGCCTCCTTTTACTTTTATTGGCAAGCGGCCAGTCCTGCTTATGTACCCCCAGGCATTCAAACAAGTTTCATATCTCAGCAGTTCCTCCAATCCTGAGAACCCGAGAGTTCTTTCTGTCATCGTTTTCTGTCTGGACTGTAACCAACTTCTCCTGATCTTCCTGAAACTTAACTCATTCAGCTGCAATTAGTTAGAGACCTATTGCTTTTGAGCACTTTAGAATATTCTTAATCTCTGTTGAATATGCTGTTTGTAACACGCAAAGTAATTTTTTTCCTTTATTGCTTTTTAAACTCACTGATGTTTCCTCTTCCCAACTTATTTACTGTAGAGGTTGTTCTATGTGTTTAAACTACTTCTTATATATGACAAGCACAACAACTGTTGTTTAGGTAACAGTCATCATATACAGAATTCCCTCCCCAAAGTAGTCCATGCATTTGTTCCTGAAACCAGTTGTCTGTGCCCTGCCCAGTCCCGAGAGTCCTGTGAGAAGTGGACAGTTTGCCTAGACAGTGGTCAGAGGACAATTCTGATACTTATTTTATTTACCTACTTTAAAACCACAAGAACAAAAATAAGTCAGCTCTACACATAACTGGGCTTTGTAGCCATTCTGCCTACAATGGTCCTGTTTTTACTGCTTGTTCTCTCTGTTTATTTGCTTTTCTTTACTTCTTGTCATACTAAATAAAGTTCCAACACGTTACTTCTTGCACATTATATTTGATTACAACATTTGGACCAGCGGACCAGGTTTGCAACTGTAACATCTTATTCAACAGAAAAGACACAATAATGCCAGTTGAAAGAAAAAGCCTTTTTAATATTTCTTTTAAGGAAAGACTTTTGTGGTAGTGGAAGAGAGTGTGTTAGAATCAAGAGCAGATCTGGTTATAATTTTTAGCATAAAACTACCCTGAAAGCAGATCACTTTTTACCTTTTTTTTTCCCCCCTCAAATTTATATTCTGTACCCTGATAAATTTTTTTTTACTGTACACTGCTCACCCTGGGCAGCAGTTGGCTTTGAAGCACTGGGGAGTCTTCATAAAGAAAAGGCTGAAAAGCATGGTCTGTCTGAAGGAATCTATCTATTCACCTGTGAACCAGAATGAATACACACTGGGTAGGTTGAAATGCATCTGAGTTTGCTGACTGGTTGTTTAAGGATAAATTGTTTGCTTGGTGTAAGATGGGAATATGATTCTTAAATGTCTGGTAAGCAAATGAGTTGGGAGGGCTAAAAATGTTAAATGGAAATATGATAATAAGGGAAAATCACTGGGGATATAAAGTCACTGTGAACAGTTCTCAAGGAAAATAAAGCTGGAGGCTGTACATCCTCTGTGTACTTGAATACTGTAGGTAAGCAACAATTAAAATGGAAAATTGCAGCAAATACCATAATAGGTGGTACATTGATGAGGTGCAATGAGGATTTAAATGACTACATCCTGTAGTCATCATCAGATTTCGGTAGATAAGAGAAGGGCATGAAGGAGTGCCCTTATAATTGACCAGGCATTGTTTCAGGAGAAAAAGAAATAGTTTTGCATATTAAGCATGTATAATTTCCATTTTGATCAGCCTAGTATAACTTTGTCCTCGCATGTTTCAGTTGGCATTCTGAAATGAAATATTATTATTCTAGCTTCTATAGTACATTTTTGATTTTGAGTCTTCAGGAATGCTTTTCAAATATTCTTTCATAGTAACATTATATAATATGTCTGCAAACAATAGAGAAAAGATAGAGCCAGAAACTTGCAATAAATAATTTTATGTTTGCGAACTGTGATATTGATAAAATAAACTGATGAAAGAGTCTCTAGGTTTTGTAATTGAAAGGCAGTAATTTTAAAACTGAGCTTGTCCACCTATGTCCAATCCATCCTAATAATAAGTAAACTTGACCATCACTGATGTTGTGATCACTTGCAATTGTCCGTACAGAAGTGAAGGTGAATCCTATACATTCAGAACTACTCTGTACTCCAGTAGTTAGGCTTTCTCAGTGAATCAGTACTCTTGTTTCAAGCTGTAGTGGCTAGATTTTACCAAAAAGCCATTTTGCTTGGCTTTTAAGCACCTGCAAGAGCTGTGAGGTTTGGAAACTGGCAGAGTTTCGTGATAGCATGCAGTGAAGTTTTTTCCCTGTTGCCTCCTTATGTACAATATAATCCCAATGACAGGTGTTTATTTTTGCTGAAGAACTTTCTCAGACATTTTAAGATAAATAAGGTCCAGACATCTTGATCTTTATTCATAGTACTTTGCTCAGCAAGCAGTCTCATTGTCTTCCGTGAGATCATTTTTGGAATTTATACACTGTTGAACAGGAGTGATAATGGCAGAAGCCAGTCCTAGGATTGCAGGTTTTTTCAAGGGCCTGGTGCACGCTTTTGTGTGCATTTATTTTTGTGCAATTTTGAAAGACTGGTAGGCGAGGAGAAAACTGACTGTTAAAACTCATATTTCAAGATGAGTCATCCTCTAGGATGAACTTTCAAAGCCTCTATACACTCAAAGGTAGGACAAAAACTCATAATGTTCAGGTAGAAAACAAGGAATAATGGCTTCCACAAATAAAGCCCCATTCAAACAAGGCCTATGAAGTAGCAGATTGAAAACAAAAGATATGCTTCTGCTGAAACGTTAGTTCATTACAACAACAACAAAAGACAAACCTGAAACATCTACCCTAAATTGAAATGTAATGAGGCTGTTGACATAATATGCACTACATATGCATGACAGAAGCCTGGTCAAAAATAACCAGTGGGACACTGATGGGAATTTACATACTGCATAATAACGATGAGAGCTTAGATCTTGCAGGTGCTGTAAATGAAAGAAGGTATTGAGCCAGATAAAGTATACAGACTAACTGTATCAACAAGCATAAGAGTTGGAAGAATGTATGACAGTTAGAGTCTTTACATCTTCCTTCCTCTGTTGTGGAGTGTGAGGTCTCTCGATGGATGGTAGGCTGAAGGTTATCCACTACTGCGTACACTGCATAACAAAGGGGATTGCTGTGCTGATGACAGTGGAGTTTCCAATCCTCTTCCTTAACTGCAGAGAAAGGAAAGAGCAGGAGAAGGGAAGGTTCTGGATGGGGAACTAAAAAATAGACTGTCTGGGCAGTGGAGGAGAGACTATAGATTTAAATGAGTATTTGGGAATGGTTCTATATGGAGACATTTAATTGAATTTGAGTTTGCTGAGACTTAACTCTTGAGACCTAAGAATGAGTTCTTGAAACTTTCAAATAAGACTGGCTCATTTCTAAAGAGTTAGACTTGCCTGTGTCTTTCACTGCTGAAAAATGTACAGCAGGGTATTTTTATCTGGAAGGAACAGAAGATTCTGTTGTAAGACAAGATTATCTGACCCAGATTGCAAAAGAGCCTGAGGCCTGCTCTGCTTTGTGGCCTTGTCAGTGGCTAGTTCAGAGGAGGTTAACTCAAAAATTTGAGAATCAGCTGGGCCACAGGCTTCAAAATCCATGGAGCACATGGTTTCCTGACAGTAAGTAACACAGAAATTTAATGCACTGAAATTCTGTATATAATTAGGACAGATCAAGAAGGTGACAGTCAATATGATGTGCTACAGGAGATCAAAGACACTGCAAAGTTAGAGAAGACAGGTTGAATTTAATCTCTGTATAGATTAACAGATAATATAATTTAAAACTCCTGTAGGCGACTGCTTCTTCAAACAGCTAGTTGGAGAAACCGTAAAAAGAGAAACATCTCTGGATTTATGCGTGAAGAGCTGGTTTAAAACTCTCCTCTTGAAGGGCAGTCAAATTCAACATTCTTACAAGAATGAGAAAGCCTCCCTAAAAAACCAACATGTTCAAAACAAGGAAACCTTTAAAAAGAAAATCAAAATAAACAATCCAAGATTGTTAATGGCAAGCATATGGTTTATAGACTGCATATTAGGCATTCAGAGAAGATACATTCCTGTAGTTTAAAATTATTCAAGCAATGCAATTAAGCTAGGAAAAAAAAAATCTATTTAAACTATAAAAAAGAAGTTCCCTGAAAAAGCAGAAGTTATATCCAATTGAGGATAATAGAAAAGGACATAAATTGTGACAGATTCTGGAAAGTCAAACTCTTAATAACACATATGCAGATTTTAAGCAATAGTTTGCTAAATGCTTATATGTTGCTAAGTGCTTCTTCTGATAAATCGGAATCAAAAAGACTGCTAGAGATTCAAATTCAGTAGGAGTTAAATATGGTTAAGGTGTAATCAAGTTATAACTTGAGATCTCAAGAAAGAAAAGCTATGTTAATTCTTTGTGTCAATGAATAGAAGAGCTTAGGGAATTTCCCACTTGGGAGTCTTTGTTCATGGGGACCAGTCAAAAGAACTGTCTCAAACAGAAGTGTCAGTTTAGAGCGGGCTGATAAAGAGTAAAAATTCATCAGGCATATATTGTATTTATCCATAGCTTCTGGATATAGTTGAAAATGGAGTTGCTTGAAGCATTACATACAGTTTATAATACTTTTAAAAACTGACATTAATATTACATAAATAGAAACTGTTTATCCAATTTGTAAAAGAAAGGCAGAGGGTTCCAGGAAACTAAAATCAGGAAGTCTACTTTCTGTACCAAGCAAATCAGTAGAACTACAATAAATGATTTATACCATTTCTGAACTGTGGCAAAAATAGGCAAAACTCAAGATCAGGTTTTTTTGTAGGAGACAATGTGCCTTATGAATCTGTTTGAAGGATTCAATGAGCATGTGAACAAAGGCTCATTTGATTAATATTGTATTTTGATTTTCAAAAAATGTTGACAAGATCTTTCACCAAAGACCGTGAAAGAAAGTGTAATAGAATAAGGAGGAAAGGTTCTTTCATTGATTAGTACTTGGTTAAAAGAATAAATGGACCGTTTTCACAGTGATAATCAATATGAACTGTTGAAAATATTCATATTTAACCTGGAAAAGGGATGAGTAGGAAGGTGACAAAGTTAGCAAGTACAAAATCTTTCAGCATAGAAAAATGAAAGAACTGCAAAATGTTCAGAGAGATCTCAAGATAGTCAGTGGCTGGGTAGTAAAATAGCTGATGAATTTCTGTAGCGGTTAAAGGAAAAGTAGAACATAGAGAAAAGTAGTTCAACATTGATTACAGTGATTTCTGAATTAGGTGCTACCAGTTGTGAAACAGCTCTTAGAATTACCTTGGACTGTGCCCTGTGTGGATGTATCAGCTCAGTGCTGGCTCAGCAGTAGTCAAAAAGGTCAACAGAGCCTTAGGAGATACTACTGATGTTTACAAAACAAAACTGAAAAAAATCATCAAACCATTTATATGTCCACACTATGCACTCCCTTCTCCTTAAATAATTTATTAGAACTGGAAACAGTGCAGGGAAGGACAATAGAGATTTTCAGCCATACAAAGCAGTTTCTGTGTAAAGAGATACTAAATAGGCTTAGGAGTTTTTGGCATATGAAATAAAAATGTCTTGTGGGATATTATAAAGGTATATTGAAATCACAGATGACATGGAAAAAGTGAGTAGGGAACGGTTACTTGCTGTTTTCTATGATATGAGAATTAGAGGGCAATAAATACAGGTTTAACACATCAGTGTTTTCTTTCACACTACACATGGCCAAATGTGGAACTTACTGCTAGGGAGCTGTATGGATTCTGAAAGTAAAAGCATGTTCAAAGGCGTTTAGGTGAATTAATGAAAGAGAATTTTTTCAGGGACTGTTAGATGCAAAGAAGTAGGGATAAGTTTCAGTTTAGATGTCGTCTAATATGCGGATTTCTGGAAGCTCAAAATTCAAATTACTGTATACTTGCTCTGTTCTTACATGCTCTATTCTAGCCTCTCTCAGTCAGGATACTGAGTTAAACAGACATATGATCTGACCCACAGTAAACACCCTTACATTATGCCTAGCAAAGATGTTGCTTTGAGCACTCTAACACACATATCTGTCAGTACTAACAGTAATGGTAAATATGTCTCATGTTTTCTCCCTCTTCCCATAGATATGTTGCCTGGTTTCTGTCACTGCAAGACTGGCTATGCAGGAGAGAGCTGCAATAGATGTGCCTTGGGTTATACAGGATATCCTGAGTGCCTGCCCTGCAACTGCTCACCGACAGGCAGTATGAATATTGACCCTTGCATAGGTCCCTGCATCTGCAAGGTATGCATGTCAAATTCTGAGCTGTAGGAAGATAATAATGATATTGAAAGATTGCAGTTAATGGTCTTCTATCATACAATAGCACTCCGCTGTCCTATCTAGCTGTGTTAATATCAGTTAGTCACTTCTCATAGAACACTTGGGTTTGGTCCTGTAAGTCTTAGATTGTCTTGTGTCATCTCAGTACTCACGGTAATTAACATAGGTACCTAGCAGTCTGCTGCCAGTAGTACAAGTCCCTGGAAATCTGTAATGAAGGGCTACTTAAGAAGCCTGTGAATCATTTGTTTCAAACTCCCATCTCCATCTACTCAGAAACTACATGTTTAAAGTATTGTGGGCTCTAAAACTAACCTGTAATGTGACTTCAAAAGAGAAAATGAGGTGAACTGATGTATTAAAACAAACAAGAAAGTTGCCTTTTAGGAGTTGTCATTAGGGATATAATCCTCTTTTCTTGCTAAGTTCCAAACTGGGAGCATTCTTTCCTGCCTTGAGATGGTTGTTTAGAAATTTCTTAACATATTTAAAAAGAAAAATCCATCCTTTCTTTAGGATGAATTTCTTAATTTCTAGGAAGAAAATCTAAGAATTATTTCCTCTGTGTGCCTCCAGCAAATTATATATTGATATTATATTGGAATAAAAAACTTTTAAATAAAACACATGTCCACTTCTTATAAAATACCTAGTTACCAGAAATGCTTTAGAAATCGTAGTGCTCTGTAAGTCATAGTTTAGTAAGTGACCATGAATATACCCAAAGGACAACTTACTGTACTGTGGGTCAATTTTTCTGTGTTGTACTTGTGGGAATTTCCTTCCAGCATTTAATTAACAGAATTAGTCACAAATGTGAATTTAAAAACACTTACATCACGTCCTTAAGTACAGGAATGTACCAAAAATACTTCAATCTATCAGCTCATGCTGCATACACACATAAAGCTCTGGCACAACAGCTGAATAGCATTGAAATCTACTTAGAGAATTAACCTTATCCTCACTTTATGTAACAGGCACATGCTCTCTGTCAGAAATAAAATCTATCCATATCACAGTTCTAATTCCTTAGCTATCAAGTCTAGAAGATCAGAAGAGGGATGCTTTTGCTAGAAAAGGAGCTTTGGTGAAGGTGTCGTATGCTAAATACAAGATAAGCACTGCTTAATGATTCTTATTGTTATGACATTATTTGTGTAATGCCAAACTGACCTGTTAGTGCAATCAGACCAAAATGAACAAATGTGGAATAGACATAATTGTTCTTATCCCAGAGAGTTCTCACTATATACACTTTTTCCTTATAGTTCATCCTTTGTCTACTTTCTGCTCCTCTAATCCATTTTTAAGTGCTTGTGGGAGAAAAATTATACCCTTTGCAGATAGCTGAGTTACAGATACATACACATTTATTTTCACTAGCGATCTTCAAATTCACATCAAAGCAGATTATGGTCAAAGGGACACTGAAATCATCAGATTAGTTATGCTCCATATGAATAATAAAGTGGGATGTCTGGACAAGTTAATAGCAGATCTTAGGAAAAACGCTTCCCTTCTTTTAATCACATCTTTCAATTACATATGATGAGCTCTAAATTTACTGAAGATAGTTTTCTTGTAAAAGAAATTTACTGCTGAAAAACAGTTCTAACTGTAAGCAGCAAAACACAACAACGTGGGCATTAGATTGTTATCTTTACCACAATAACCAGAGTAAACTAAAGTACAGAAAGGTGAGGCACAAATATAAATGCCTGTTTTTTCACTCATTATCTCAGAGAGCTTTCTGAAGGTATATGGTCAAAGTCTCATCTTTGCCCGATTTAGAACTGGGCTGAACACAGTATTCAGAAATAAATGAGGCTGTAGAAACATTATTTCATTCGCTGAAGGATAGGGTAGATTTTCTTTCCAACTTCAAGTTTTATATATCTAGTATTCAATGCATTTGCTGCCTACTTAATAAAATTACATAGGTTTCACTCACTGATGACATGCTTGTGACTGTAGAGTAGGGCAACTTTTCCTTTGAACACATACCTTTGCTTTGCAGCTCTTTTTTTATTTTCCCCTTCCCACTCTCTGAACACTAAGCACATCAGCAAGGTCTGAAACTTTTGGACCAGTGTTTGTAATTCTAGTTTCTAGAATTGTGTGTGGGAGCATTTATGTGCCTATGAGTTCCCAAATGTTACCCATATTATTTTTCATATGAAGCATGAGTAGCTGGGTGATTTCAGTGTACCTCTGGCAATAATACGCATCAATTAATCCTGAGATTGCTGGTGAAAATGTAAAAATACCATTCTTGAAATTAATGAGATGCTGAAGTTAAAAGTAATTGACTGATAGCCTTGAGTTATATTGAAGAGATTTTTGGTTTGTTGAACAGCATCTATATGATGTTGTTGAAGGCAAGCATAGATACAGCACAGCATTAGAGACAGAGCAAAGATATTTTGCTACACATGTTGTTACTGTATAATTAGTGGTGAAAATCTATTTACATTTTCATTTTCTCTCCTTCTTTACCTGTCCTTACCCTTTCCCCCTTATTGTAACTATTTTCTTTTAATCCGTGCATGCTATCCTTTCTCCCCGTACCTCCACATGCTTTGCCCTGCTTTTTCCGTCTTTGCTAGATCTTAACCAGGAGGCTATCAAATGGCTTTTGGTGAACTTACTGCAGAGCTGTGTATTTCAAGCAATCATAGACTACACAGCATGGGCAGACTTTTTATAATATGTTCATTCTCTCCTGATGTGGAGCCAACAATTTGGTCCTCTGTGCATACCATAGAGCACTGTCTCCAGGATTAAAGAGACACTATATAACACTTTTGAAAGGCAAAGAATTTTCTGGGCTATCTTGGGAAAAATATTGAATTACTAAGACAGAACCATAGCATGAGCCTTTTGCAACATACTCCTTGTAGAAAAGCTAGCTTTATCTTTGCCTATAGGACAAATTGATTTATTGTGTAAGGTAGCAGAACTTAGTGTACAACATAAGCTTTCTCTGAAAAATGTAATTACCAAATGCTAAGTTTAGAATTCTTCATGTATGTTTGGTGCCTGGCTTTCTGCACAGGAAGCATTTGCAGACCTGCCTGCATGGCTGGCAAACAAGTGTAGTTATGGAAAGAAGAAATGCAGCCTTTTTAATACTTGGATTTAGCCTGAATTCAGCCATTGATGATAGACCACTGAAAAACTAATACACTGAATGATTAGTACAATTAATACTGTGTACCTGTAGTTTGCACAGATGTAGGCATGCACAGATTTTATCAGCCGTACCTACAAACTACAGTTCTTGAGGCTGTAACACTGTGTCCCCTACTTCCTTCCCCTCTAAGACTTTGAAGTGTAAATGAAATAAATTCAATTTTCCCTGAAATCAAGTATGTCCATTCATGTAGGAGAAAAATTAAAAATCTTATAATGTCCAAATTCTGTGTCCTGTTATTTACATGCAGCCATAGTAACTTTTATTGTGTAGAGGATTTGCTACTGATATTCACAAATAGGAATAGTCTTTCCTATAGATGTCTTCATAGTCTGGAATTCGTGGTCTCCTGCAATGTATGAAGCTGGTGATCTCAAGTTCTAATCAATGACAACTGAAATAATATTCTAATGTGCATTTCCAGGAACACGTTGAAGGAGAAAACTGTGATCATTGCAAACCAGGTTTCTTCAATCTGCAGCAAAATAATCCCAAGGGCTGTGAGGAATGTTTCTGCTCTGGGAAAACGAACATCTGCACACACTCTCACCTTACCTACAGAACTGTAAGAAAAATCATACCATATCAGTACATGTCATTGGTTTGTGTTTTTGTGTGTTGTCACTGTCCATTGTCACTAGAGTGCATGTTATTATAAAGTCATGCATGTTCTTTTATGCCCCATATATTTTTCATTTATCCAAAAGAAAATACTTACATGCTTTGTTTCTCTTAACTCTGAGAAAGTTCTGAAAAAGTGCAGTTAAAACAGTGAAAACTGCAAAAGAAGCTATAACAGTAAAAAATGAAGCCATACGCATACAGTCCTGGAATGTACATAGATAATCAGTCCTGAGTTAAATGCAATATATCCATAGGGCAACCTCTTTTCCAGGTCATTATTAAATTTCTAGACCTGAAGTAATTAAGAATTTTGAAACATTAAATGTACAACACAACTTATGTAGGAAAAAGGGATGCCTTGCAGGGGGCATTTTGAGTGAATTTCTTTTGCATGCTACATTCCTAGGAAAGGACGTGAAAGGGAGATGAACCTACTGTTCTTATTTGTGCTGTAGAAAAATGTCTTTAGCCTGCAAATATACTCTAAACTTTAAGTTAGTTCTCAAAGCTCAGACACTGATTCCACTGTAACGGATGTATGCTCACTGATTCCACTGTAACGGATGTATGCTACATATTCATGTCTGTAGATCGAGTTTGGGAAATGTGTTCCAGGTCTACTAGCTCCTGGTTTTGGCTGTATTGATATGCTGGAAGTCTGCAAGTAAAATCATATATGCCTAGTGTGCTCATTTACATACCAGCATCTGGAAAACTTTCCATCCCATGGCTGAGCTAATTTATTGTTCTGCTTGTGTCCAGGCTCTAGAAGCTGTCCTTGTTTGAACACTGTGCTCTTTTCTGATGATTCGTTTCTAGTTATGGAATTCGAGAAATTCTGGTGCTTTCCAGTTTTGCTTTGGCTTTCTAAAAAAGTATATTTGAACTTGTAAGTTGCAAGGTTTTAGAATCACAATGTATTATAAATTATGGTGTGTACAAAAATCAGAAAATGTATATCCATTTGTCAGCTCATCTTCTGTACCCTCTGTGACTGATATTATTTATTGAAAACATGTAATTTTTGGAGATATTCTTACGCATATGTTTGTACAGTAGAAGTTCCTCCTTGCTTTGGACTGTATGAAGTAGAGAAAGCAAATACTTACAGTTACTTCAAACTACTCAGAATTTACAACTCCCAGTCACATAAAATAAGAAAAATTTTTGCTGTTATTACTTTGTTGTTTCCTTTGTTCCTCAGCTGCTATTAATCATATAAACCTAATCAGTTGGTTTTTTTTTTAAATGGAAGAATGAGAGGCTGTGACTATTGAAATGACTGATGTCCTGATTCTCATTGTGATGTGTTTTGGGTTTTTTTTTCCTGTCATTACAGATAGAAGACATGAATGACTGGTACCTGACTGGCTTACAAGGTCTCATCAGAGTTACCCCCAAGCAAAAGAGATTTGATGGGCGTCAGCAGTTTAGCATCAGCAACGTGGCTGCACGAAGAGTACTGCCACAGACATATTATTGGAGTGCACCCAGTTCTTATTTGGGCAACAAAGTAAGTGCAGATGGTACTTGCCTAAACGCTAATTTGATTTATTGAGAAAAGAAGTAAGGCTTTGAAGGGGGGTGGGACTGAGGGAAGAATAAGTTGGGTAGCTATGTGACCAGCAAAATTGCAAGCAGAAAGGGATTAGGCACATGGAATATCCTTGTGAGGCAAAAAGTTAACTAGAGAAAATTAACTAAGTATCTTTGACCTTGAGACCTCTTTGGGCTTCTGCTGTCAGATATTAGAGAAGTCTATATAGTTCACAGCACTGAATTTTGAATGAATTAGCTGGTGTGTGGTTCAGCTTGTCCTGTTCTCTTCCCACTTTGTCCTTGGCTCTGAAAACTGGTTCCCTTGTCCGCTTTTCAGAGATGGAAGTTGTGTATCAGATGTTGTGGGGGTGTGTTACAAAACTTTAATGTTTGGCAAGAAACTTGTGTGTGGGGAGCTCTCTGCCCTAGAACTCAGAAAATGCTGTTGTGAGCTCTGTGCCAGTTCTAATGCATGTATTTATCCAAGTCTGCATGTGTCCACGTGTGCACGTATACACATATTCATGCCCTGCAGGTTAATGCCAAATACTTGCTTTCTGAAGTCTTGGTTACTTTAGCGGTCTGACTGTCAGGCTTCTCACCATTAGACTTTCTGCTATCATACATGATAGCTCTTGAAAATCTCTTTTTTTTCCAGAGAGTAGAATTGAGGACTGAATGAGTCCTGAATGTGAAGAAAGCTAAACAGCTTTCCATTTACCATAACCCCGATTATGCTAAAAATTATCAGAAACGCTAACACTAATATACTTGAGCACGTTTTCCTCTGTAGTCTCTTCAGGCTAGTCAAACTCTTATTTATTTATTTTCTTCCTGCTGGCTGAAAATCAACATGACAGAAGGTAAGTGAGCATGTTGAAACTAAATAGCATCATTCCAAAGAATTGGGCATCCTGTTCATGGCTATAAATTGTTAAAGATAGTCAGGTTCATTTAGCTGGGCAAGGGAGAGTTTCTTCTAAGATCTTCCACGTCTGGCGAACTTACCCTGACATATGAACTGATACTTTTCCTGACACAATTTCATCCTGCTTCTATTCAGTGAGCAAAATAATGGTAAGAATGTGCACAAATTATTTGAATGTGGAAGATATTTTTTTCAGTGTAATTTGGAGGTCCTTTGTGGCTACTGTCAGATATCTCTGCATGAATGAAGCAATTTACCTTAATAACTGAACCATATAAATTTTTGATACTACAATAATACTGAAAGCACTCACAAATTACCACAGTACATCTTAACTGTCATGTTGCATCACGTAAATTATAGTCATAATGACATGCTTAGGCCATATGATTTATGCTATGGAAAGGGAAATAGAAATAGAATATTGAGAGTCCTTATTTGTAAACTCAATAAAACATTTCTCTAAATAGCTGAAACTGGATGAAACCAAATAGCTGAAACTAGATAAAAACATCCATTCTTGAGAGTGATTGCTAGCTGTATTACAGTAGAATAATTGGTATCTCAGAGCAGGCAAACTTCTTTAAGAATTTTTGTCTTAGGAAATGTAGAGAACGATTTAGGAAATCTTATATGAAGATGTATTCTACTGTAATTTATAAATCTTATGTCACAGAAAACTGCCTTTTCTTTTTATTGTTAAAATTATTGCTCTTAAATACTATTCCCCAAAATAAAATTGAGTAACAAAAGGTAGTAACCATCCTGCATTTCCTAGTTTTCAAATATAGCTAAAAAACCTTATTTACAATAATTCTTTTAATATAAAGTTGGCACGTTGTGCATATGCCTCCACAATGTTGATTGCCATATGTGTGCTATCTGCTTGTTTTACATCCATCTCCAAACGCTTCTTTTGGATGAAAAAAGCATTATAAATAGGATGCTCCTGAGTGTGCAGCCTTCAGCTTTTTTCTTTTTGGTCTAAATCTGGGTGAAATTAGGCTATGTGATACTGGTTTTTGACTGTGTCTCTAAGGAGACATTATAAATAACAAGAGGCTGTAGATGGTACAGGATTCTTGTTTATGCCAGAGTGGGACAAGAACATGAGCAAATTACTTAAGCATCACCATATCCTTTTAGTCTTCTAAATATATATGCTGCTACCAAAACTTAAACTTTGTTGTACAAATCTGGATAGTTTTTTTAAAAGTCAAGTATTTTACTGTCTGACTATATAATATGTGTTTGAACTGAAAAATGGAACACTAATTTTGATGCAGAATACATTTGGGAGTAATCTGGAGGAATTTAATTTCTAAAAATAAAATATCTAGTGGGTAATTTGAGAGAACAGATTTTAAATGGCTAGTATTAAGGTTTTAGTAGGTATCATAAAACAGTTTATCTTCTCGCCTGCCTACCTTATCATAGCCTACTGAACTAAGGATTGCAACAATCATGAGGACTTGCGGTCTGTTAGAGCTTCTAGTTACTGAAAAATTGTCTTATTCTATCAACTCTAATTACATTTTAGGTATTTGAAAACCCCATTTGGTTTTTGTTAGCAGTTTCTTAAATTGTTTTGACAACGGATCTATAAGTTTATTTTAAACTGGTGTTCGTGCTAAAATATTTTATAAATTTGTCTGAAAGTGTTATCAGTTACATTCTGATAATGATTGATTAGAGCACTGAAAGGAAAGTATAAAATGAATTAAAAATTACGTGCCAAACTCAGCAGGATGATGTGAAACACTTGTTTCTTTAAAGTCAATGTGGAAGAGCTAGGTGTCTGCTATGTTTTGGAACTCTGACATTATGTATATACTCTGCCTCTCTTCCTCTGGCACCTTGGCAAAAAGCAATCTGATAATTTGTGTGCTGAGTAGAAGCCAGTTATGATTAGCTGAAAGAGAACATGATGTGGAGCATATCTCAATAAACATATGACACATGAGGGGTAGCTGAGGCCACTTGAGATTCCATGAGGAAACATCCATCTTTGGTTAGAGAAAGGCTCTCTGCTTGATTTTCTCTCTGCTGCTGTAAATGTTACATTCCTTTCTCTGCTAATGGCCAACTTTGACCATGAAGGTGGACATTTACCTGCCTCTTTCAGATGGTTAAGGCACTGCCCTTGGTCAGCAGTCGCAGGTTAGTTCAGCCTTTAGGTGGAAGCTGTCCTAGAATCCAGGTCTCCGAACATTGTTAGGTCTCAACACCCAGCAGTCATAGAGAAAATTGATGATACATCCCCTCTAACTCCTCTGTCTGGGTTTTGAGCAGATACCAATGCTGCCATTAGTCAGACTGCAAACAACATGATAAAAGCCCTAAAACACCTCTGCTCGAAAACACTATTCGCTTACTGACAGATTTTACTCAGATTGAGAAGTTTCTTGCATCAAATGTTGTTTTACAGGAGTAATTTGCACTAGTTTTACAGCATGATCCTATTCAGTGTAAGTAAAGTTAATGTCATTTGGTCCTTCATGAAGACAGAGTATGTTGAAAATTAAGGCAAAAGATGCTTGAATTAAAGGCTTTGTTACTTCTTGGAAAAATTCTGCCACATCTTGTTTGTCAACTCCATAGACTTAAGTAGCCATATGGTAGATACACGTTGTTTCTCTGACCTCTAGTTAAAATTAAGACAACAACTGGAAGTGTTCTGTAGAGTCTGTGCATACAGAACAGGGGACTTGTTTGACTTAATGCTGTCACTTCATTTATTTTGCCTGTTCTTTTATAATTAGCTGTGTAACCTATTTGCTGACTTACGGAAGTCAATGGTTCTTTGAGTTCAGAAATGAAGACATTGTATTAAGCCTGTAGTCAATACGTACAAACTAAAAATCTATCAGCCCTTTAAAAGTACTCTACTGTGGAAAGCTAAAGATTGGGATGGAGTGAGCAGTTTGTTTTGTGACATATTATCTATTGCAGACTGCCCAGAATACCTCATGGGATTAAATATTGAATTATAAAATAATAATAAGCTAGGTCCTTGTGGCTTTTATGTTTATTTCCTTCCATTTGTTTTCATTTCTTAGGCAATTCTGATGCAAAAAGCAGAATAATGCAAAGCAAATTGCAGTCTACAGCTCCCAGAGGGGAGGGAGAGAGTTGAAACCCAAAACATAAAGAAGCGTAAATAATACTATAATCAGCTGGAACAGAAATGCCAGGATCAATTGTCCTAAATTATTAATGCATCTAAACCCAGAAAGCTTCATCTAGTATTGTCATGGTTTCAGATCTCAAGCCTTTCTTGTTCATAGGACATGGCAGAGTTAGAGAGATCCACAACTCTTTTTTCTTGTTTTTACTCCCTGCCTCAAAAGGAGAACAATCTATCTTAACACCTTTTGGTATAAATGGATGAGATGCAAATTAAATTGTTGTTGGAAGCTACTTTTTTCTACTGTCAGTTTGTTTTGAATTTCACTGACCTCATGAAAAGCAGTAAGTGACCTAGCCTGCATAATTCCAACACTCAGCTGTGCCTTAAATTTAGCCAGCAGATTTTTTTGAGCATGTGTCTGTATTGCTTTTATTGTCAGGGAAGCGAAGTAGTGAAACTTAAGTGGGCTGATGTGATCTCCTTTTGTGCACCTTTATAAGATACTTCTTTCTTTCAGCTGGTGATACAGACAGTTTAGGCCCTTAGGTAGAAGATTTGGTTCCCTAGTGCAGATGGGTTGTCCAGGTCTAAGCAGACCACTGTTTAGTAACATAATGGCAGGGCTTGAAGTATCTGCTAATTGTGAGGGATTTTTCTGCAGTGATGCTAACTCCAGTACTTCACGATAAATTTGCATTTTTATACCCTCTGCACAGGAATGAGTTTCAACCCCAGATTTGAATGGATAACAAAGAACATCTCCAAGCTTGCAAAAATAAATTGGGAATGGAGTAGGGAATGTGATCCTCAAATATAAGGCATAACATATCAAAAAAAATTTTGTACGGATGTTTATTGATTCTTAATATCTTGTAAGTTGGAGTGGGATGAAATAGTTGTTATATGCCTGTTATCCGTATTTGTAAAAGAAACAGTAACAGACATCAGCAGCACATAGTATGCAAGAAATCTCCATTCAGTCTAACGCCCCTGAAGTTATTGACAGTTGCTGCAGATCCTCAGATTTTTTTAAGTAGTGTCAACAGCCAACACATGGCAGAAAATTAAAATGATTCATTTGAACCTAAAGAAAAATAGCTTTTGTAAAGACAGCTACTTCAGTATATTTTGTCTTTTTATATTTGAATGCATTCCTCTGATAAAAAGCTGGTTTAGTTTATTGCTAAGTTTTTATTTTTAACAAGTAAACCTTAAACTAATATAAATAATGTAATTTTATTTTAAATCACAATCTAAATTGCCTTCACTGAAATTGTCACCATGGTAATCAGACTCAGTCAACAATATAAAGATGTCTTCAACTTGTACCAAACATGCTGTTTATTTTATTAGCACTTACTTCACTATAGCTTCTAAAAATGGAGAAAATAGGCAAATTCAGATAGTGAAGGGATGAGACAAACACAGAAGGAATACAAGTGAAGAGCAAAACATTTTAAACACCTAAACCACAGCTGACTGATGTTTCCTTTAAGTTTACTTGATTTGTTTTACATGATTTGGTTTAGATTCTTTATCTTTGCTGAAATACTCTCTCAGCGTGGCACCACAAAAGGAGCGAGGGGTAGGTCTGTGCATTCTTTCATAGCTGTTGCTAGCCAGATTTTGCTTGATCCCCAGTACGAGTTGAAACAGTATCAGGACTGTCTTATTTGGAGGTCAGCTACCCATGACTGTAAAGAACCACCAAGACATAAGTAAATTTTCACACTTTGTTCCTCATTAATGCTTTTAATGATGTTTGGATAGCCTGTTGGGACAGTTCAAGTACAGCCGTTATTGTTCTTGCAAGGAAAACTAAGGATGCCCAGTAGACTGTTACAGCCTCTTTGCGCTTTGGAAATGAGTTGAAACAGGGCTCAGAATCTGGCTAGCTGAGTCCACTGACTGCAATATTTCATGAATCCCATGATACATTTAATTCCTCTGTGCAAAAATCTTCTTATGCTACAGTGGAGAAAAGAGGAAATTTATTGTTGGTGAAATTATTTCATAAATCTCAAGTGTCCTTTGCATTACCTGCTTACCCAAGTCTGCCTTGAAGGCAAGGGTTTTAATCAATAGTGGCAGTTGAAAAATGGAGAAACAAGCAGGAGATAAGGTAGTTTCACAAAAGAAGGGATGTGAATGCTAGACAGAGGATATTAAGGGGTGTTAGGAAATAATGAAGAAGAAAGTAAATTGGGCAATACGCTTGCTGGATTGAAAAGTCTTACTCTTCTTATCTCTGATTCCAAATACTGAAATACTGAGGGATCCGACAAAGCAGAAGAAAAAGAAGAAAAGTCTTTGACATGGAAAGAATTAATATATCTGGCAATTTATACTGAGGGCTAATCAACATGCAAAGAAGCATGGTGATGGTGATTCCTAAGCTAGAGATAGCTAAATTGAACAGTGGTTACTTAAGACTGCGAAAGAAAACCGAAGTTTATGAAAGGGAGGATACATGGGGGAGGTTTCTTCCTCTTGTATGCCTTTTCATGCTAAATACTTCAGCAAATAAGTGCTTACTTTGAAAATTATATTTGGAATTCCTTGCTGATCACAGATTACCTGGAAGTAAAGGGTTTAATGGAGTTTTACTCAACTTATCAACTTACATTAATCAAACAGAATTTTAGTCCAGACATCTAGATGATACTGGGTTACACAGGAGCGTGATGAAGGAATCTATGCTCATCACCGAAAGGGTATATGTAAGAGCTACTGAAAGGTCATTCTCAAAATATGAGGACAATAAAGAAGTAGTGTTCGGTTCAGTTTCCAGATTTCCCTTTATGAATAACTGAGTTCCTATTTCTGTTTGATTTACCCCAATTTACTTTAAATTTAAATGAATTACAAAAACTTGAATTAGAATGTAATTGAAATTGTTGAATTTGAAGCTCATTAGTAAAACTGCACGATGCTACTGAGATTTAGTTTTGTAATTTTGTGGTGTTCAACTTTTGCTTTCCATATCAAAGAGGCAGTATGCAGAAGGGTGAAAGTACTGAGAATTTCTGATGGTGCACAAGGGAAACAGCCTTTTCTGCAACCATTTGTAGTACTTTCAATCTGTGCTATATTGTTTTTGAAGTCTGGTATGCTCAGTAGCATCTCACAATCTCAAAATATTCTTGACATGAAGCTTCTCTACAAGATGGATAAATTCCATTATTTCCATTTTACATATAGGAATTAGCATTGCTTTTCTTCTCATCTGTTGTCAGAAACTAAGTTTTGGTGCCTAAACTCGATTGACTAACTTTACTTTGTGTTGTTAAGAAGTTTGAAGACCAAACCAACATAGCACAGGTGCCCAAATCCAAGCACTAGTCAAGTGAGTGCAGATGCAATTAAGAGTATATGCATGTGAATTTGTGTGACAGATATTTCCCTATATGGGTGTCACGTGGGTTTTTAATCGGTCCATAGGTCTGAGAGACCTAATCCAACTAACTTTGTTTACATCCATTATCATTAACAAAAATATTGTGTATTTTTCCACAAAATATTGGTAGGAGTCATTAATTTTTAACACACAAAGCACCATTACTAACTAGAGTACAGAAGAAGGGAGAATGGTTTATCAATGGTTGAAAATTATATAAATTTGATTAAGTGATAATTAGTGAAAGAAAAGTCAAACTGACACTGAAAATGTATACAAAGAGCTACTTTTTATTTTATTTTTATGCTTGTTTATGGGGAGAAGTAACCATTCCACAACTAATTATAAGGAAAATTAGACAAGTAACTTAGTAAACTCTACATATTTTTGACTTTTTCATAAATGATTACAGGGTGCTAGGGCTGTTATTCTGTGAGTGCCTTACAAACTATAATTTTAATAGAGTGATACTCCATATTTACTGAATTTCCAGTCAGTCATCCAAAAAGTATCAAAGTTACAACTTTCATATATTCCAGTTTAATAAGAAAAAATCAGAGAAAAGCAGAACATCAGATAGTCTGATACAAACATAGAATTTTACCATCTATACTGGGTCTGTCTTGGCCTGAGTTAACTTTCTTCACAGTGGCGTGTATGGTGCTGTGCTTTGCATTTGTGGCTAAAATAGTGTTGGTAACACGCTGGCCTTTTGGCTTTTGCTAAGCAGAGCTTGCACAGCATCAAGGCTTTCTCTCCAACCCTTCCCATCAATCCAGTAACCTTTTCTTCTTCCTTCTATTTTCTCCCCATCCCATGGGGGAGAGGAGTAAGTGAGAGGTAGATGGGTGTCTGGCTGCTGACCAGGGTCAACCCACCTCACCACCATTGACAGTGACGGAAGAAATAGAACCTTAAAACCTTTGACAATGCAGCAGTTGCCAAGGAAGTTTTCAGTATGGCTGCAATATAGTGACAAGGAATTGAACAATGAAATGGTAACCGGAACTGACAAGAAAGCAGCACAATGGGGATCAGAAGCTTGAATTATTGGTTTAGTTTTAACTTGTCTTGTCATAGAGTCATTATTCTAAACATTTTAGTATTGTGACTGACTCATGTTTTGATCTAGTATCTGAACAGAGTATGAAGCATCCTTTAAATCTTGTAGGTCCTGTGTCTCATGTACACTATTCCCTCTGTCTCCTTTACCCTATCATTACCTGATTGCTAAAGATTTCTGAATGGACCCATACGGCTTCATTAAATCTCTAGAAGGCAAAACGAGCTCCATTACTTTATGTTCCTATTTAGTTTACATAATGTAAGCTGATCTTTAGCAGGAGAGAATGATGGGGCAAAGATTTCATTTTTCCAGAGAGAGACTTTAGCTAACTACAACAAATTTCTTTAGAAAACAAGCTTACTTGGAAATCTTAAATATTCAGTAAGTTTCTAGAAGTAAGGGTTACCCTAAGTACAGAACGAATTTGCCTTTGTCTTCCTGGACCCACGAGACAAAAGAGTTAAGACCAGATATTTGGCATATTGAAGGGATAACCATGTGCTAGAATCCCAATCTGAATTGTGATGAATTATTAAACAAGTGGTTTGTTGGGTGATTGAATATTACCTGCAAAGCACTGCTCATCTCCTTGAGGGACATCCGGAGCTAACTGAATTGAGCCAATTAGACTGACTGTCTCTTCAATGAGTTGTGACCTATCAATGGTAATAGCTTATTATGATGATAAATGAACCCATCTCTCAAACTGAAGCCTGAGTACATACTTCAGCAGTTTCCCTGAATCATAGGGCCATTACCTATCAACTTCAGATTGACAGGAGCGACAGCAATGAGAGCAGATAGCATGCATAAGTAGATAGAGATGATTGTTTTACCCAAATGAATATATTTGCACTTATTTTTAGTGAGGTTGTTTTGTGGTTTTTTGTTTTTGTTTTTGTTTTTGTTTTTTTTTAATGGGTCTGCCTGAACATTCCATATTTCGCTAGAAGTACCTAACATTTCTCACAATATGTGCTGTACCACCCCTGTCTCCTGAGATGGCTGGATAAATTTCTGATTGGTTTCTACGTGCCTTTTCAGTCTCAGAGGCACTCTGTATTATGATACAGGTGAATACTTTTTTCTAATTGGAGAGTTTGTTTTATTTATTTGGTGCGTTTAGCCCCATCAATTTATTTTCCAGAGGTAATTTCTTCAGAAATATGAGCAAGATAGAAGAACTGTAACATTACTAATATTTTTCATTATTTTATTACAAGCTTTTGAAACCTTTAGATATCAAATATAATGAAATACTTAGACACTTCTGGACCAGTTCCTTGGCTGGTTTAACTCCTTCTCGAGATAGGAAAATTTTTCACAGTGAAGGCAGTTGTTTCAACAATTTTCTGTGTCAGTTTTCTTCTGGGCTTTTTTGGCCACCCTAATTAAAGATTTCAAGTGTATTTTATTAATTAAAAGTAACAGTGCCAGAGATACATACCTTAATTTATTGTTCTGAAAGAAGATTGTGCAGTTAATACGGCAAAACATACACAATTCTACGTTTGCTTTACCATGAACTGAGTAGCAGGTTTGCAGCAGTATTAATGGATATAAATACAGTGAATAGTAATCCATAGTTTTCCATCAATATTGTATCTTCCATGCTCCAGAAAACTGTAACACAGTATTTCATTTACTTTGATCATCTGAGCTTCAAAAAAACTTCAAAGTATGTCATATTATAGAGTAACTTTTTCTTCTTACATATTTTAAATTAAATGCAACAATACAGAGCTATACATACATCTAGTCATTTTAAATGTTTGCCAAGTTAAGAAACAGATGGAAAAGTAAAAGAAGTAAAATTAAAAAGAAAATGAATAGATCAGTATTCTGTTGTCATTAGCTATGGAAACAAGATTTCCTAACTTAATAAAACTAGGCAGGCTAAACTAATAAAATTGGTGGACTGAAACCGCGTTTTTTAACTTACGAAGTAGGTTTGTAACTACAGATGCCTTTAGAGCTAATCAAATAAATAGATACATTGTTTGGTCAGCTGTGTCTTAGTACTTAAATGTGTGAGCTAATTCTGTTTAGTCTGCTGTGACGAAAAGTCCTTTTGAGAAGAACTTTCTACAGTTTTGTTGATGAGATTCATCTTCTATGATGTGCAGTCTAGTAAATTATTCCTGTCTTTCATAGATGATGTATTAGTTCAGTTCAGGTAGATGCACAAAAATCCAGTTTTGTCACTGTCCTGTGTCTTGTTTTATGTCAAAAATATGATACATATACATATATGTTTGAATATAAATAGCTTATACATTTGTCTGATCTGTTGAACAAAAATATGAATGTATGACACAAAGGATGCAAGAGAATAAAGCTAGCCATATGAGATTAAAAAAACTTAGAAACTTAAATACAGAAATGATCAAGGCAACCTTTTTTAAACAAACCTCAAGCTTTTATACTAAAGCGAGCTGACAAACCTTCATTAAAATATTGATTTAGCTTTTTCCACTGAAAGTTTTCAAAAATTCTATTAGAAAAGTTGCAGTGAGATACTTTGTCTCAGATTTTGGTTGGTTTCTGAACCTTGTCTGGCATTAATGGAGATTTTCTGAGCTGCTGCAGTGTGCCTTTGCAGATCTGTCGTGCCCATTTCTTTCCTTTGTTACTGAAAAGGGGCTGGCAGTAGTAGAAAAGTTTTAACATTTGGCAACAAATACAGCAACTCAAGATCTCTTATTCCCACCATGAGTATGATCAAGTGGATGACCTTATCAGTAAATCATCAGACTCATTATCAAGCCTTCCCAGAGCTCCATGAAACAAAACATCCCTCTACCCTCAATATTCAAAGAAAGAAATGATAGCTGAAAGATTTGGGAGAGTCAAAAGAGCTCTCCAAATCTCAGGGTATCTGCTGACTGTCACTGCACTGAGTCTCAATTCTGAATTAAAAAGAAGTGCATTCACTGTTTAGTGGTGGTCTCAACAAACTGTGAAACCTGTATGAAAATACGTGACAAAACAGGGTTGTTAATACAATTTACAGAGTTGCAACTCTAATGTTTTCCTGAAAGTTACAGACAAAATTAAAATGAAATAAGAAAAAAAAATTTCCAAATTTTCAATGCAAGTTTTTGGGAAAAAATAAAAAATTTCTATGAAGTTCACGTGCTTTATTTAAAATAATGAAAACAGCAGCTTTCAACCTTAAGTTGTATTTGCTTATAAATATTTTTACTGACTCTAGTGTACATTCAGTCTATTGTCTATGTACTTGGCTCGTAGCCATTGAGAGTGTTACTGTAGGCAAATAGGAAAAACTTAGCCTTAGCTACTTTTCCTGTAAATCATTATTTAGCTTCTCTGTATACTTTCCAGTACCATGAAGTGTTTTCTATATTTACTTTTAAGAATTAAGAGAATTCTGGGCTATCATCTATAGATGCATTGTACAGAGTATTAACTTTATTCCGATCACATATTGTATGTTCCAAAAGGTAAGTGCTTTTGCTTCCCTCTCAGGATTTGTGCATGATAGTTCTTTCAAGCTGTCCTTCAGTTCTTTCAGTATTTTGGATGACTAAATGCTGCAGGTTCTGTTTCGAAAATGATTGTTCTATAGAGCTATGAAATGTTTTACAACAAGCAAATCTGATTTTTCCATGGATGCAGCTAAAGTTAAAATTTATAGTAAATCTATAAAAAGGGTTTTTCTGTTTTCTTCCAAAGTTTCCTAGTGTTAACACAGGAAAACTTATTTAAATTGTTATGTAGGTTATATAGAATATA
>NW_009603549.1:0-11697 GCF_000690535.1 Cariama cristata
GATCAGGTCTCCCCTCAGCCTCCTCTTCGTCCCTCTCTGATCCACTCCTGCCGGGTTTTACCTCCCAAAACCAGGCCAGAAGTTCGGTAAGTGCCACTACAGTTACCCAGGACAGTGCGTAAAGTCTGCCTGCTGCCTCTGCCTTCCTCCCAGCCAGAGATCTTCAGCGAGATATTCAAAGGATATTCAAGCATAAGGGACTATTGTGTAGGGGAACCAGATCTCACAAAGATAAGGCAGTAAGCAGCAGTCCAACAGCCATCATCTTCAGCAAGGAGATTAAAAGGGAGTGAAAATACTTTGTGAAACCAGATCTTGAGAGCGTGCTGGTTGCTGTTGGATGGACTGGAGATGGTGCCAGCGCACCTGACTGCGTTAACCCGATGGGAAAATACCTCCTTGTCCCTCCTGACTGTGCCTTGCCTTTGAGACAGCCATGGGACAGAGACAGGGCCCGGCTGGTCCTGCGGTGCCCCAGTCTGGGAGGCTGCACTCAGAGGGCAGGTCGTACTTTCCTCCTCCATCGGTCCGTGAAGATCACGGTAATGTCTTCAGGGCCCTTCGCACCATCTTTTAGTAACCCATACCAGGAGTCATTATTTTTTAATTTAGGTAGTGCCTCTTAGATCTCATTCAAAGAAGTTTTGTTTGCAAATCAGTTTCTTCCTGGTTATATATATATATGTTTGTCTAAATGGGAAGGAATACATTTTACATGAAGTTTATTTAGGAAAAGTGCAAACTGGTGGGTATAAGTGTGTGTATTGGGGTGTGACCACTGGGGAACTGTACAATGACAAGTACAGATCTCTTCCGGGACCTCTGGAACCAGTGTGGTCCATTTGATAGCTGCTGTTGGGAGGCACTGATTTGGAAAAGAGCACAGGCCTTGCACCTGCAATTGAGAAAACAGTTCTTGCATCAGCCCTTAGATTAAATTGCGTATATCATACCTTGTTTGTGCGGGAAGTTTTTGAAAAATGCAGCTTTCAACAGTGATGAGAAAGCAGAAAGCCTATAGCTGTTTTTTTTCCTGCTGCTTCTCATTAAATTAATTACATCAATATGTGGCAACTTATCTCCCCATGGGCTTAGAGATATGTCTGCAGTACCCGGTGACTGGTGCCTGCCAACTGCCAGCTGGGGGAAAAAAAAGGAAAATAAGCAGAACATGAAGGGAGTACAAAGGATACTGGAACCAGTATGTCATCATTGGAATAGCACACTGAAAATTGTACTCATCTAAAGTCCAAGATCTGCTCTTTTTCACTGCAAAGTGAGTGCAAAGAAAAGCCTTTCCAGTAAGTCAAAAACAGAAAAAAGATTACAATTAATGTCTTTCAAGCCATCAGCACTAGAAATGAGTATTTCATTATGAGTGGAACCTGATTCCAACACAGATCACCTCACAGATGCCTCCTTTCCAAACCATGATCACATGATTTATCTTTTCTTCTTTGAGAGGTCACGTTCTTCTACTGTAATTGTTGCAAGAGCTGCCTATGCAAAAAGTACTGTTAGGCAAATGCACAGAGGATTTTCAGAGTCATAAAGTGCAGTGTAGAGTCCAACTGCTCTTGAAAGTTGGTACGTTTGGGGCATTTTCTCTCTCTTCTGCTTTTGAAAACCTCCCTCTTCATTATTTGCTTTTTCTTCCAGTGGCTGCAAAAAAAACCAACCAACCAACCAACCAAACCAAAACCACAAACAAACAAAAAAAACCCAAAACCAAAAACCCCAGGGTGACACGACCAGTAACTTAACCACAGACCACGAGCAACAGTTCCTCAGATTGATCATAACTGCAGGCCACTGACTGAGAACCTTTGTTTTATCACTGGTGCAGTGGAAAAAAATGGAGTACAATTTAGAGCAGGTCAGAACAGAAGCAGTTTATTTACTACACCTGTAGGAGAGAACACAGAGCAGCAGGGAAACTGACTTTGCTGATATGAACTCCATCCCTGTAAAGTGGATGCCAGGTTTATATATGCTTAGAGATGCTATGCAAAAGACAGATAAGATAACGAGGTGTGAGTTATACAGATCTGGTACGTGCACAAGGCCACAGAACTGCTCAATGTAGATCTGGAGTCTCTTTAGCGCAGGAACTAATTTATCATGAAGGTTACACAGTGATTATTGCTTCAGGAGACAGGGTGAGAGTTTGACCAAGAGGCCAGCTCGGGTCTTTGGATTTCTCATTCCACGATGGAAAGCTGAAAACTGCGTGGGAGTATTGAATTTTCTGACAGCTGATCGCTTGCAACAGAGGCAGTTTTAGCTTTGTCTTGATGACCAAACTGTCTTCCCCCAGCCTGAGCCTTGGTGTTGACCAGAAAGGAAAGAGTTTGACTTCTGGAGCACTTCTCAATAAATCATAATTCTCGGAATGGTGTGAGACTGCCTTTGTTTTCACACATTCTCTACTGCGGTTTATGTCTCTCTATTTATATTTTTCTGTTGAAAAATCATTTGGGAATGATTAGTGGAAGCCAGGTGTGGTATCCCTCCGTCCCACAGCAAGTGACCTAAAACTCAGATGAAGAGTTGTGTTCCTTCTCCTCTCTCCAGCCAGGTGAATCCTGAGTTACGTATTCTCCGCACTGCAGAACAGCCTTGGGAGGCCTGGCTGAGCACGTCCTCACCAGCCCTCCAGGTGCATTCCCAAAACACCTACAGATCGATTGTTAGGGCTCCGGACATCAGCGTTTGAATCCTCTGGGATTAGGTATGCAGTTGGGTTTCCCATGTGCTAGGTGAGTGCTCCAGCAGCCTTTATTAAAGGGCAGTGTCTTTCCTCCTTTTGGCTTAAAAACATAAATAAAATCAGCAGGGCATTTTATGCCTGACCTTACTGAGTGGCTCATGAGAGTGCCAGCTAACCTTTTGAGGAAAGGTAGGGGGAAGGAATGCCAGTTTCTACTTCCTGGTCAGGCTTAGACATGAAGTAAGACTGAGCAGCTCTCTGCTTTATAGATCTCCTGTAACTCAGTAGGTCCTTTCCTGTGTAGATCACCACAAGCTGTAAGTCATTACTGTGTAGTAGCTGTTTTCTGGCCTCTGATCAGTGGCTCTCGGCAGGGAAGGTGTTCCTGTTACAGATCGTCTGTGGCCAACACTGCTGTCGGTGTCACCAACATCTCAATCCCTGCCAGTTCACGGAGGGGCTAAGCCATAGTTTCGAGGTCCTTTCTGTCTCCCAGAGATCCAGAACAAAACTGTTCCAGATAAAGCTCAATCCTATCAATGCTTTTAGTTGCCCTAAGGATGAACAGCATGTTTCAGTCTTGAGTTGACTGTCTGGAATTAAAATAATTAAACAAGTCACAGTATATCCGAAGTGTAAGTAGGCTGTTGTTTTACTCAAAGCACACCAATTTCCAAAACTGAGAGCAGTCTAGTTAACGTAACTGTCCAACTTTGACTTCCCAGGCTAAATATCATTTACCCTTGGGCCAGCAGCATTTGCTTTTCATAGCACTCTGACCTGGCTTGAACTGGCACATCTGGATCTGTAGTCAGAAGCTGCAAATACCCTGCCAGCGAGTCCTCTCTGGAGTTTCTTGGTTTTGCTGAGTACTCTTTCAGCAACTTGTCAGCACAACCTACTGTATAGACATCTGGGAAATTCACGCTATGCTGTCACCACAATCTCTGAGCAGAGAACTGTGTGCCACCGAGGTCGGTGGCCTTCTGTGCTGCTGATGGGATGGAGCCAGGGTTATCAGGGAGGCTGAGGGGAGACCTTATCGCCCTTTACAACGACCTGAAAGGAGGGTGTAGCGAGGCGGGGGTTGATCTTTTCTCCCCGGTAACTAGAGGTAGGACAAGAGGAAATGGTCTCAAGTTGCACCAGGAGAAGTTCGGGCTCGACATTAGAAAGAACTTCTTCACTGTTAGAGTTGTTAGGCATTGGAACAGGCTCCCCAGGGAGGTGGTGGAGTCATCGTCCCTGGAGGTGTTCAAAAAATGTTTAGATGTGGCGCTTCAAGACATGGTTTAGTAGACATAGTGGCATTGGTTATACGGTTGGACTTGGTGATCTTTGAGGTCTCTTCCAACCATAATGATTCTATGATTCTATGATTCTGTGATCAAGACTTCCTGAAAAGCCCACACTTTGAGTGCACATTTAGGGCAGATCTATGTGAAACAATGCAATGTCTCACAGGGATACACCAGACTGTCCCGTAGGAATGTAGTTATCCTTTAGCTGGGTGCTCTGCCTCCACAAGGAACAGCTTTTTGGAGTGCGTGCGTGCACCAGGTTGTTTTGATGTGAGTCTTTTGCAGAAGCCCCTAGTTTGAAGAGGAAGGGTCTGATTTTGATACGTGATCTCACCGGACATCTTTATTTCCCTCTGTTTGGTGTGGGTGGGTTGTCCTGGCTGTGCCACTTAGTGTGGGGCATTTGGCCTTCAGTGGGATTGAGTATTTTTCTTAAATCCTAAAATTGACATTGAATACCATCTATAAGTGGTGCAGGAAGGGGAAGAGAAGGTCCTTCCATGGGGCGAGAAATGATAAATAAGATGCACGTGCTGCAAAATAGGTTCTAGAGGATGCAAAATAGGTGTGTTGCACTGTCTAGATCCTACAGCACGTCTGTAACTGTGAGCCTGCCTTTAACAGGAAAAGCAGAAGTAAGGCATATTAGCTTATGCAAGAAGAATAATCATGAAAGCCCTTAAATTTCCGCTTTGTAAAGCCTTCCCATCATCTTAGTGTCTGAGAGTGGTTACAGCTTGCGTATTTTTGCTTATTATTTATTCCCTGCATGTGTCACTTCAAGCATCTTCGCGCACAAGTTAGCTCCTGTCTGGGTCAGCTTTAGGCAACGGGAAATGAGGCAGATATCTGGGGTAGCAAAGTCCCACCTTGGAACAGGAGAGAGAGGGAAATAGTCTGCGGCCCTGCAGTCATGGGAGCGGTGGCTGTGGCTCCATGCCCAGCCTGGTGGTGCAGGGCAGCTCCCGGAGACGTGATCCTCCGCTCGTAGCTCAGGGCAGTGAGCCTGCCTGATCTCCCTGCCTCCATAAGCAGATGGCCCTGGCCTTATGCCAGTGTGCGCGACCGGGCTCCGTACCTGCCCTCGTCCTGCTCCTGGCGGCTGTCTGGGGCTTGGGGGAAAGGGCAACTCTGTGGGGGAGAGACCTAAAGCTAAGCGGCTTTCTTGTACCACCTCCTGCAGGCATCAGTGGTAAGTTATCCATCTCGGCAAGGCCGAGCACAAGCTGTCGGCTCTGGCGGGAGCAGGAGCCAAGCGGGAGCACCGTGGGTTCCTGTCGCAGAGCTGGAGCACTCCCTCTCGCAGCGCTGAGCCCTGCAGAGCACGAAGTGTCTTAGAGGGGCAGCCCCGATCCCTTTGGACACCAGCACGTTACTGCCCTAAAAGGGCAAAATCACTTTGCCCTCACCTTCAGGAGGTCGATACCCATTTTTACCAGCACTACGCAGTGCTCTCTCCCTTCTATCGCTCACCACGCAGGGCAGCAGCTGTGGCACACTGGAAGGCAGCAGTGCTGCTTGGACCAGGCAGGAGGAGAAGGGGAAAACTGAGTTGCAGAGAGAGGCTCCTTCGGAGAACACAGACTACAAGAGAAGAGGGGCTGTGTCAGGATTAGAGACTGGCAAACACTAAAGGGGTTCAGAGGCTGAAGTCAGGAGTGCTGCGGTTTGGGTACCCAGAGCATTAAGCATGACTTCTGGTTATTGTGTCTTGTTACCAAACAGGAAAGTATTAGAATTAAATCAGCCATGAATTCCATATATATTCCATACATACGTGTGTGTATGTATATCTACATATGTATATAGATATTACATGTGTACACCTTTACCTTTGGGAAGTAAACTGGTGGCATCTTTTCTCCTGCAGCTGCTGCTCTGAAACATGGTCAGACCCTGCCTTTTCCCTCACACCTCTCACTTGGATCCATGCAAAATGCAGACTGCGCCCTCATCCCTTCTGTGTCCCTCTCCACTGCCGCCTTTTCTCCACTGAGGTCCTGCAAAAGTGAGGAACTCATGCTTTATTGTCCCCATCTCTTTCCTCAGGAAAGAAGAGCCCGGACCTTGGGGAATACGATCCCCTCACTCAGGCTGACAGTGATGAAAGTGAAGATGACCTGGTACTCAACATCCAGAAGAACGGGGGGGTCAAGAATGGGAAGAGCCCTCCCGAGGAGGTTCAGGACCCTGACTCTGATGTGGAGGTTGGGATGACAAAGCAGCACACGTCAGAGAGCGCTCCCGAGGGTTATCCTGCAGAGACGGCTGGGAGTTTGGAGCAAAAGGCTGCTCCCTCCCTCATGCCATACCTGCGCACAGCGATCTTTTTGCTCACTGTGGTGATCTCGATGATTCTTGTGTTGGTGTGCGCATTTCTAATTCCCTGTCCCCCTAGAGACTTGCATAACACCTGGAACCGCAACCTAGGTCAGGGAGCAGGTGAGAAAGCCCCAGGAACAGCATCTGGCATGGGGGAGGTGGCAGCTCCCAGGCTGGGCATCGGCGGGAGAGACCTATCTGGGAGAGCCAGGTCGGAGCAGAGGCCGTTCCTCACCACTGCAGATGCGCCGAGGTAACAGACAGGCGGCTGTGTCCTGCGCACTCTTCAAGCTGAGGCCTGTGAAATCTGGCATCAATAGATAACAGTGCCACAAAATCTTGTCTCTGTCAACACCAAAAAACATTTTGACTCTTCTCCCATCCTGCCTTTTTGTTCAGATGGCACGCTCTGTTCCAGATGGAGATAGCCTAGCCTGCTTTAAAACATAGCACCTCCCTCTACATCCTGGGCTTCAGCAGCACCTCCACGCTGAGGCGCGTGAGTGTGTTCGGGAGGAGAGGGATAGAAATCTTTTTGTCTTCTGACTGGCTTAACTAACCTTACTTCTTTTGTCTTCTTGTCCTGCTTGAATCCGTAAATCAACATTCGGGATCTTTTGTCATCCTATACAGGCCACTGGAAACATTTCTAAAGTACCTCCCGTTCTGACTTCTGCAGTAAAGTAACAGTGGTTTGTGAAATAATTCCTGCCAGGTCTAGATATGTCTCTCCCTCCTTGCTTTCTGCCCGTGGCTTTGAAATCTAAGCCTCTCATAAGATATGTGGCTCCCGCATCACCTCAGAAAGTAAAGTGGGAAGCAGAAATCTTTTTCTGTTAGCTCCTGCATTTTACCCTTTCCTTTCTCTGATTCAGATGCTACATTTCTGCCTTTCCATGCAATCAAAGATTGTGCCGTGGTGTGAGCTGCCTGGCATTGGTGGTTCCCTAGCAGACTCCATGAGGCTTGGCTGTCCCTGAGTCTCTTTTCTGGGTCAGCCCTCCTCTCCCAGGGTGGAAAATGGGCTGGGTGGCCTGTTTAACAGCAGTGCGGTGATCCTCTGTGACTGTTGCAGGTGGTGTGTTATCCCCACTGGAGCTGTGTGATGTGAACGGCGACGGGCTCCCTGACATCCTCATTGTCTTCACTGCCTTGATGAATGCGAGCGTCATGGGTAAGCACCATGGCTCCTTTCCATTCCTCTTCCTGTATGTGTCAGTACAGACATTTGTTGTGTTTGTCTTATGGGAAGAGTTCCTGCCACTGCAAATCCACTGCTTTACTCTTTTCAGAGTTCCTTAAAATGGCTGATGTACTGTGTCTGTGCTTTGTCATGCTGTTCATAATTTTCATTGCAAACCTGTGCTCCCATACCTGTTGGTCAACGTCATCTATTTCCCCTTATCTTATCTTGGGGCAAGTCCATCTCTTTGTCCTGTATTGGTGTCCTGTATTGCTTGGTTTGGGGGCAAAGATAAAGCGATCAGAAAGCACTGCTCTACAAATAGCAACCAGAAATAAGGTGGGTTTTTTCCCCCCTTGTTATCTCTGGGAGCCCTTCACAAAAGAGCTCAGTCTAACTGCCTCCATTTTACAGGCATAGAGGTGAAAGCACAAAGAAAGGAAGTGGCTTGACAAAGGTCACAAATGAGATTCAGCGGTAGAGTTTCAACTCTTTCCTCATCTGTGGTTCGGTGTCCTCATCATTACCAAGGGTAGTTGACGACAGGAACAGTGATGGCAGAGCTGACTGTTGGAGCGCTCTGGTTCTTCTGAACTAGCCAGTTGCTTGCCAAAAGGGAGCATTACGGACTTTTTTAGAGCAGCTGTAGGTCAGTGTTGCAGGAAACACCTTCACCTTACTGCCTTTTTCTCCAAGTCATGCCATATACTTGCCAAATCATTGTTAATTCACGGATAATAAACTGGCTGATGGTGGGGAAGCTACCATGCCTGGCTGTTTAGCAGATATCGCCCAGCTTCCTCCTCCTGGCTGCTTTTGCTTTCTCTGTTACCCCTCACACCCCTCAGGTAAGATAGCAGCAGCCTGCTGATACTGGCCACTGTTGCACAGGGGCTGCCAAGCCCACGGGCATCCTGTTGCGCTGGGCTTCTGAACTCCTGGAGGTTCCCAGCTGCCTGCTGTACGGCGTCTGCCCAGCCTGGCATAACCTAAGATTATGTGAATCTCTTCAGTCTCAGAGATGTATCCAGGGAGTAAGCGTACATCGCACAGCCCGAGGACAACTCTTGTGGGAGCAAAATGCCTTGGCTCTTCACAGAGTAGGGTAATAAAAATATAGTTAGAGGATAGGGAAAATGGTGCTTCTCCGTGGCCCAAGCAAGGCCCTTGCTATTTCACAGCAAGTCCTATAGAAATAAACCTATGAGCAGAGACAAAACTGTGGAGTAAGTTAAAAAAGAAAGGAGGGAGGGAGATACTGTTGACGTAAAGGCTGCGTTGAGTTTGTAGAGGTAGTCCTTGCATTCTGTATTTTGCTGTTGAGTTGTATTTATCTTTCATCGCAGACATATGTACAGTTCTCAGCATGCTCTGAATGGAACTAGTCATACCTAGCTGCATCCTGGGCTATAGCTATGCTGGAAGACAAAAAGCAGCCGCTAAAGCAGGTATAGGCACATCATAATCCTAAACGCACATGACTGGACATCAGCCCTCCTGTAGCTTGTGCTCAGAGCATTCACACAGTGTCAAGTAGAGATAAGCTCAGGATAGGTACCTGATGGAGCAAGTTATGACATCGTTAGCAGTTTCTCCAGCTTGTACACACAACAGCTGTGAGCTGCATTCAGGAGTTAGTTGTTCTTGGTCCCTGCCAACCCAATGAAGAGAACTTGGGCTGGGGCAACCCCTTAGCATAAGCCAGATGATTTTTGATTTGAGAAGACAGTGAGTTTGATTTAGAGAGTGGACTCAGACTTGCTTTTAGCCAGTCGCCCAGATGCACCCTTTGTGTAGGCAAGTCACGTGCTGTTTTGCTAGTAGTCAACAGTTTTGCCAGGAGTCAAGTGAGACTGTTCTTATTTTGAAATGTATGGGAGTTCACCTTAAATTGTGATATGAGCATACCGGGTGGAGATTACAGTGACCACAATTATATCTGATGGCAGACTGAGCTAAAAGTTGCTGACATTTGCAGTCAGAGCCAACAGTCAATTGCAACAGCATAGAGCACTTTTTTTTTACAATTATTTTGTGGTAACCAGTGAATTAGTAAAAGACCAGTGAGTTACACCAATTGGTTGCATTCAGTCTGTTTTTCGCAGTAGTAAAACTCATTTGGAAAACAAAGGAAAAAGCTCTCACACTGCCAATCACCTTCTGCTCCTCCAGAATTGCAAACAACACAAGACTTTCATGTGAGGTGACATCTGCCTTGGGAGTCACTTGAGGTTTGCCCTTGTGCTAGCCATTGTCTCGAAGGGAAGGGATCAGAAGGATCAGCCTGGTTTGACAGCAGTACATTTCACACCAGGAAGTCAGCACAACTGAGTGGGTTGTCCCCAGGATCTTGGTTCCTCTGTGCCCAGCTGACCACATTTCTTGCTGCGAGCTCACGTCCAACCTCCATGATTGTCTGCCTTGTTGGTGAACAGCCCAGCTTGTCTGGGGATCCCTGCTAGGCTCTGCAGGCAGAGAGGCTCAGCCATGGGATGGGATTTGGCCTTTCCTTTCAGGCAGTGTGGATGTGACTGGCTTGAGCCACTCAGCTCTAGGAGCTGAGACCACAGGCAGCATGGACATAGCCTCTGATGGCACGGGATTTCACTCTGTCTTTTCTGCCTCTTCCAGGTGTCTCTAGGCCCTCCGTAACTGTGGTGGCCCTTTCTGGTATGAATGGCAGCACCCTGTGGTCCATCCAGCTTCCAGAGGAGACTCGGAGTGTGCAGTGCAAAGGGTTGTCCCTGGGAGCACCTGCAGAGCCCGTCTGCCTTGTTACAGGAACATCAAAATTCCTCAGCCTTCTCAGTGCCTCCACAGGTAGAGTCAACTACCAGCATGTTAGAAATATTCTACTGCTTTTTTGCTTGCTTTGAGTGACTAAGAAGCATGAGTGATTCAGTGGTGGCACTTCGTGGTGGCTGTAATCTAGTGACACACAGGAAGGAGTCAGAGCACTAATGAATTTCTAGTTACACACCATAAGAGAATCCAAACCATTGCTGCTCTGTGACAGCATCTTTATCCTACTGTCTCAGAACATTTCAAAGTGTTAATCTTATCCTGTAGCATCCCCATGGCATAAAGGATATGTAAGGTCTGCCCTCATCAGCACTGAGCTGTTGGTACAACTCAGCACCTACCTAACAGCACTGAAAAGCTGAACACCATTCTTGGAGAAGTTATATGAGGACAGGTGCTACAGCCAGGAAACCTTCCAGAGAAATTAGGCCCATGGAAGAATTGATTAGTTGTGAATGAATATTGCATTTTTAATCACTTGATTGTGTGCACCTCCATTCTCTGATTGCTCTTTGTTCTACCACATTAATTCAATGGCAGAAATATTCATAGGTAGGTATAGGGATGTTTTTGGAGTCAGAACAGAGAATGGAGACATACAAGAAACCTCAGGTTTAAGTGACAGATCCAGTCAATGAGCAGCGGCACTTACCCTTCACATGCTTGTGGGGACCAGATTACTTGCACAGTGTTTGTATGGTCAGGACCATAGGCCGTCTCCTTTACCAGCAGTAGTAGTGTTATTAGCGTGCGTGAGCGTTTGCAGGTCTGGCCTTTGGTTTCCTTGGTCACGCAGGGGCAAATCCTTTCTTACAGAGCTGCAGGAGCAGCAAAGCATTTTTGAACTCTGATTGAAAAGGCCAAAGTGTTGGCAAAAGAATAATGGAAAAGTAATAGCATGGAATTTCATTTTGCCTTTTTTGTGTGTTTATTTGCCAATTTGCAAATCGGGTTTTACTGAGTTTCCATCTGGATCCATGCTGGACTGCAGTGACATCACGTCTGCTAACATGCTTTCACCCTGAGGTGGAGTCAGCATGCCATGCTGGGGTGGCTGTTTGCTGCTGGGAATTTAACTGAGACACAGATTTGCACTTTGAATATCAGAACTGCCCATCTGTTCCCTTTCCTGGCATCTACCTACAGGCTTTACTGCTGGCTGAGGAAAACAACTGCTGTCCTGCAGAGCAGCACTCTGATTTAGGTTCCCCTTCCAAGAGTGAACCTCAAATAATCTCTGCCATTTCAGGAATTGGTTTGGACTCAGGTCTTTCTAGAGAGGTGCTAAGAAGGAAGCACAGCAGGACTTGAGGCATGACTCAAAGACAGTCTGAAGAAATGCTGGGGAAAGAACTTTGCTTCCCACTGCAGCTTGCCCC
>NW_009603549.1:11727-38162 GCF_000690535.1 Cariama cristata
CTCTTGCTCCCTTCTTCAAGAAGGTTTTGTGGAACCCTCGGGGGATGCCCGCTGGTTCCCCAAGTGGTGCAGGTCTCTTTCATCCTGTTCGTCCCGCAGGCAAGACCATCTGGACACTGAACTCCACCCACCTTTCAAACGGGATCCTGGCTGCACCGGCTGCAACTCTTCCGGATGTCGACGGAGATGGGATTAGGGATATTGTTGTTCTGGCTCTCAAAGAGACACAGGTACAGCAATCCCTGCTCCAGATTTGAAAGGACCTTGACTTTCAGGACAGGGAGCCTGATGTGGAAAGGCTGTAACAGGAGCTGCAAGAGCCCCTGATTTTCATTCCCTTAGATTTCCCTGAAAAGCACCATTTTTCTTGCAACAGGTCAGAGCAGTGAGATCAAGCAATAATGAGACTACCTGCATTTCTTGTCAGCTGGGAATGAACAGAAGGGTCATTATTTACACCTGGCTGAGACTTGAGAATTATCTGTTTCTGTTCAGTGAGGGCTTGGTTGGAAGTGAGTGTTTAGCAGCAGTGTAGGGCGCCATGTTGAGATAGATCTCTGGAGAAAGGAGCATTCAGCTTGTCCAAAAGAGAGAAATACTTGTGTGATTAATTCAGATGCACATTTCCTCTATGCTCATCCCTCCCTACAATTCTGTCATTAATGTTGTTAGAGGAGTTCAGGTTTTTGAAGTCTCTTCTATCTTTGATGCATTTTCAGTCAAGAGAAAATCGTGAATGTAAGATGCCCAGGAATCCAGATGGAGCAAAGAGAAAGAGACCACTAGCTAGACCTTGCTACGGGGGGAAGGAGCAATGGAGCTTCATGCTGTGGGGACCGGGGAAGATTCTGAGAGCACAAGTGCATGAAAGCACCGCTAAAAATCTCTACATCTGTCTCTTGGCAGCCTGATGTGTTTTTCATCTTGGTGTCAGGAAAGACTGGGACTGCTTTGGGTGGGCCTGTGAAGTACAGCACCAATGGAGAAGGGAAGGTGATTGGCCCCCAAGTCCACATCACCAGCCGAGGAGCCATCTACATCCTCTTTGGTTTTGGTAAGATGCACCTTGCCTCTCCAGCACTTCACCTTACTGAGAAAACATTCATTCTACCTAAAATGACCCAGAGCGTCCCTGGGATATTTCTACCATGCCTTCTGCAGTATAAGCTAGGAGGAGAGGGCATGGGAACAAGTTTCACTGCCATGGTGTGGAAAAGTGCAGGAGCACCAACACCTGCTAGCCTGAAATACCTTGGGAGTTTCCCAAAGGCCAGGCGAGTTCCAGCTCTGGGCATTTCTGTGCCTTCTACCACAACTGCAGTGGTCCCAAGGACCCTCTGTGCTACTGGGGAGTTACCTTTTGCAGGCAGGACTCTTCATCTTTACTCTTCCTGACAGGTAATGTCCAAGCAGTTGCCCTGAGGGATATCTTTACCCAAGCCAGAAACCGGGACAGCTTTCCTGCAATGCTGCAGCAGGAGGAGCCGGAGTGGGAAAAGCGCAGATCTGTCAACTTGTCAGAGCTCATTGGTATTTACAGGTAGGAGATGGACTTGTCATCTTGCTTCTGCTAAGAGAGGAAGGGGAGGGTAGGCACCTCTTAGTGCTCCTAGAGGTGGCCCCTTCTGCTTCAATACTGTCCTCCTTTTCATTGTCCAGTTGATAACAGTCTTCTGGGGAACCCGTTGTTTCCTCCCTGTCCTGTGGTTGTCCTAGCAAAAGAAGTTCAGAGTATGATAAAAGGGAGTCCTTTGCTTCTCCTGCTCCTTGTTCCTTTCTCCCACCCCCTATGCATACCTGGAGGAAGAAAACTCAAGGTGTTCCCAGCTAATGGAGTCCCTTTGGGAAGCTCAGTCTGTGTACAGCATTGTGGGCCTGGATTTCTCGGCTCCTTCTTCTTTACTGCCAAGTTGTGGTCAAGGTCAGCCTGGATAGGAATAAAGGGAGGGAACAAATGCGAACCCGCAAACTCCATGCTTTTTGTAGCAACTCCAGATGTTCAGAAGACCCCACACCTGAATTTAGCCCACTTAACTGAGGAACCTCCAGAGGAAGCTAGGCTCCATCACTGGGGAAAAGATGGGCTTCTCCAAGAATAGATCAAATCTGAGGTAGGATGAATTGCCAGGTGGACAGGCAGCTAGTGGGAGATGTGCAGATACAAGCCTCGGAATCTCCTCTCTGCTTTCCATTTGTCCCAGCGGGGGTGTTGACTTCCTGCAGACGATGAAGACACCTGACACAAACTGCAGCAACCTGCTCATCACAACCAAAGAGGGCTTGATCCTACTGCAGGGACAGGACCTGGAGCCTCGCTGGACCCTGGAACTGCAGAACATCAGCAGGTTACATACTGGGAGCGTTTTTCTGTCCTATTTCTTCCTGTACTATTTCTTGCCTTTCAGTTGTAAGCACATGTCCTCCTTAGAAAGCAAATGAGAAGAATTCTCCAAGTCTGCAGAGAAATCTAAGAACTGGAGATGTGCAGGTGCATCGGTGAGCAAGTGAGGAGGGCAGGGGGAGCAAGGAACAGAAGGCTGGAAACCTGAGCTGTGTGCTTGCGGGTGATCACAAATAAGGGGCTTGATTCAGGTACACAACATTGATGTCCTGGGAATGTCACGACATTGGAATTCAGGAGATTACTGGTGTGTGATTCAGCCCATCTGCTGTGCAGGGCTGCCGCTTGCCAGCTCAGTGGAGAGCAGCGGTTGCATTAGTGGTGTTAAGTATTTAGAGAAAGTGTCTGAATGTGGCCCACAGATCTTAATGTTCCTTGAAAGCTGAAAACAAGCACTCTGATGGCAGTCAGCACACCATCTATACTAAATGTAAACCTTAACATAATACTACTCGCCCTCTAATTTCACACATGGAAATTAAGTGATTTGCCAGATCTCGTGGGTTGATAATAACCAGCAATTTCAGCTTGCCCAATATTAAATATTTGCAAAGGGCAGTTGGGCACAGTTGAGGGAAATTATGTGGGAAACAAATTACTTACTCTGCTATCTAGAAGAAAGAAAGCAGCTCTCAGCTCAGTGTTACCTGACTGTCAAGAGCATCTATAGGAAGAAGGCATTGGAACTTCATTAAGCAAAAAAAATCAGTGTTCAGCTAGGTTTGTGATATTCAGATAATGTCCACATTCTTGAAGGCTTGGAGGTGACATAAGTAATGACTTTAGGTATGGCTTATGGCTAGTCGATCGTGCTATGGGGAAAGGAGATGGACTGAAAGTGTTTTGGACCTCGAGTCTGCAGACTTCTGGATGTGCCTGGGGTCTAGTTTAAAGGGTAAGTGTGTACTGACTAAGCAAAGCCAGTTCATAGGTGCTGTAAAATCAGTTATACACAAGAAATTTCTAAATGGACCCACTAATGAATTGGAAAATTTCTATGGGTTCTGATCAAGAAGGGTTGAAAACTGCTTTACCTGTTCCATTCACAGAATCACAGTATGGTCGAGGTTGGAAGGCACCTCTGGAGATTGCCTAGTCCAGCCTACCTGCTCAAGCAGGCTCAGCTAGAGCAAGTTGCTCAGGGCTGTGTGCTGTCGGCTTTTATGTATCTCAGGGATGGAGGCTCCACAACCTCTCTGGGCAACTAGTATTCCAGGTTGCTGCACTCCAGCCCTGTTTTTTCTCGTTCTGTGACCTCCCAAGGGAGAGAGTACAACACGTGTGCAGGAGCTGCCAGATAGGCATTGAAAAATAATGAAAGCAATTCTTGTTCAAGGCCACTGTGCTGAAGTCCTGGACTACCTGTTTTCTCTGAGTTAAGAGAGACAAAATCTGGTAGACTGAATGTATTGTGGATAAGCATTTATTTAAGAGGGTATGTTTTTTTAGAACTTTAGAGACGTTCTGCTTAAGCAACACAGGCTGGTGGGCACATTCAGCTCAGGGGTGTCACCACAGAGTCAAACAGACCAAAACCCAGTTCCTCATCAGCCAAAGCTTACAGAGCCAGCTGAGAGCTCCCCTTTTCCTGGGTAAACCTGCCCCAAGCACACCCCTCCAGCCAGGCAGGCTGAGTCCAGCCCTTTGGGAACAGTCTCTGAGAAAAACAACCTGGCTGCTGCAGATGTGCTGCATTTCCAGATAGCTTTTGACAAGATCCCTGGAAAATCATAAAGGAGAATCAATAGTCATAAAACAAGGGTGAAGTTCAGAGACCATGAAATTGAGTAAGCAGTTGAAAATTGTGTTGTAAATGGATGTTTCAGATGAGAGAGGATTAATAGCAGGTTGCTGTGGGGATTACCGTTGGGCAGGAATAATTACTAGCCGCCTGGTTCATTTGCAAAAGTGCCCAGGGGATTTTTCAGTTGATCAGTAGCATCTAAAATACATATGTCTGTCTGCACTCAGTTTGTGGGATCTGCTGCTGACTGTAACCCATAAGGGATGTGAGAAGAGGCACCTTAGGAGAGGTTTTAAGTTTGTGTCCATAGGATAGAACTACCTACTACTTGCTTTTGCTACTTTCAGGCTATAGGAGCGTCCCATGATACTGCCTTGAAAGCATTGGTTTTGGTTGCCAAAGGTGTCTGTAAAGCGAGTGACATTGTTTGATGTAGTAAGTATAAATAGTCAAGCCACTGCTGTACTGTGGCATTGCTGTTCAGGAGCCATTCTGGTATGCGTATTTTAAAGGGGAAGCTGGAAAAAATTGGAGGAAAGGGCTGGAAAAAATGCTGTAGCGTGGAAGATTTAGGACAGTTGGTTTATACGATCAAAGAGAAGTCTGAGAGGTGAGTTCATAAGCGCATGTAAGTAATAGGAGTTAATGGGCATTTTCATCTTGCCATAGCAAGAACAAGTGCCTTGGAGCGAAAGCCATTCATGTTCAAGAAAATGAAAATGCAGGCATGTTTCTTGGAGTGAGATTCATTGTTGGAACTGACTGTCACAAGAAGTGATGAGTTCATCTCAGCTTTGTATTTCTGTAGCAAGGCTCGTGGCTGGTAGATCTAGTCAAAGTCAGCCTACTGGTACTTGGTCAATTGGGTGAAATACAGCAATCTGTCGTAAACAAGAGGAGGGAGGACATATTCTGATGATTCTGCCTTGCCATAAAATCTTTGATTCTGTGACTTTTGAGGAATCGTCTGTGCTTATTTAGAACCGTGTGTCTAGCTGCAGTGAATATAAGGAAGACAGAGATAAGACTCAGAAAGCCAAAGGCAAGCAAGATGGTTAGAAAACAGTTATAATGAGAGATATTCGAGTAATAGTGTTATGTCACCCAGAAGGGAGAGGATGAGAGGGGACTTCATTTAAACTGCTGAAGGTTATAAAAAGGCTTGTGAAACTGCCAGCAGTAGGAAAACTAAGAATCATGGGCTGACATTAATGGTGAGTATATTAAGAGCCATTTCACAGAACCAAGGCAGCCTGGGAAATACGCATTCAGGAGGAGGTCAAATCTGCCGATGCATTTTGAAAGGGCTGGGCAGTTTTATATGACCATAGCAAAACTGTGCGGGTTCTCATGCTAAGGAAAGAATGATAGAGAGTCATGTCACAGGGTGATAAACAGATGCCTACACAGCCCAGCAAAGGATGCCCCCCACACAGACAACTCTGTAGAATGGCTAACAAGCACCATGGGCTGCTTGATCATTTTGCACTTTTCTGATCCACCAACAAATGGTTCCTGACAGTCAGAACATTCTGAGTGGATAAAAGGTCTTATTTAGCATGGCAAATCCTGCCCTTTTAAGAGGCAAAATGGAGGATGAGAGCAACTGTGCTACCTCCATCTGAAACCCCTGTTTTTCTGCCATGGGGCTGAGTGTTTCTTTTTCCAAATTTGCAGCCAGCCTGTACCAGGTTACTTTGGTGCTGACCAGACTCTGGACTTCATGCTGCAAGCACAGACCGGAGATGGGAACAAAAAGGTAAAACATGTGAAGGCAAGGAGGGCAGTGGCAGCATGGGAGTGAGGGAGGTTGGGTAGAAAGGGACAGTCATTCCCTGCTCCTCGCTCTTCCCACTTCTGTGGCTGACACTCATCACTGCGTGGCCACAGGCGTGACGGGGAGCAGCACAGGCCATGCCACTGCAAGGGGGCTCTCTGTACCCCCACACCTGGATACCCATTAATGCTAGATCTCTCCCCTGCCTTGAGGTGGTGGTGATAGATGGCAAATCCGGCCTCCCTGTTTGGAACCAGGAACTCCCGTGGCAGAAGCAGCAACTCGATGCACTGTCAGTCATGACTTTGGACAAGAAGTCTGTTTTTCTCTTCTGGGCTGATGAAGCACAGCCTGTGTTACAGAGTTTGGTGAGCAAGCATCCTTTCTTCACTTTGAGGTTTCTCTGTGAGGCACATGTCTTGTATTCCTAACATAATTGAACTTTAAACCTGCCATACAAGAAGGCTGTCAGGCAAATCTTTTCCTCTTGCTTTGACACTCTGACTTCTCTGAGCATGAACACAGGGGTTTTTGTGTGCAAATTCTTCACCAGAAAGCCTTATTGACAGCAAGTTCACATCCACAATACCAAAGCTTTCTGCCTGAATTTAATTTTCTTCTGCAACACTGAGATATTTTTACTGCAGATTTGTTCCCAGCCCCAGAGCGCTGCTTCTCTGCAGGCAGGCACACAAGTCAGCATGGAAACTCAGAATTCCAGACTGTAGCTTCACCCATCAAGCTGGTTTTAACAGAGCCAGATCACAGCCTTACCAAACAGAAGTTGTGGAGCAATTCTGTTTTAGGAATAAACCTTCTATCTCTGTAAAATCATAGAGTTTTTGATTCTCTGATCCATGTAAAGGCAGCGCAGTGTCAGAAAACTACTTTCTTTCTTTGGCAAGGCTAGGCTCCTCTTTGCTAGCCAGATGTAATGTTTTTATCTGTCCTTCATTCCAACAGCAACCTGGTCCCAGACCTGAGCGCCCAAGGCTGCACCACCTCTATCTCCTCCATCCTGTTTTTCCTACAGTCCTTTTGGACCTCACCAATGCAACAGACAAAGTAATTGCTTCAGCAGGTGAGTACAAATGGAGGAGGAACTACCTAGGCTAAAAGAAATATGGAGGGAGAGGTAGCTGTGAGAAACAATGGGATGTAGTTGGGCTTTTACAGGTAGCACCTGAGGTCCACCACATGTAGGCCAGCAATGGGAAATAAGATTCATCTTCCTCCTGAAGGAAGGTCCTGTCCAACCCCTACTCTGCAAATAAAAGACGCACCAAGTTTCTTGCACATGTTTAAGCAAGGAAAGGTCCAAGTTTGGTTTCGGGCATGTTTTACACCAGAGAAGTTCCCTTGCCTTCCATGGAGCTATTTATGATTTAAGGTGGTGCATGAAGAATCACTATGAAACTTTTCTGTGTCACTTCAGATACACTTCTGCCTTTGTTGACCATTTTGTCATGCTCTCTGGGATAGCAGCTGTGCTGCTTCTTCCTCTTTCTTTTTAAGAGGGGGAATCCAAAATATTTAAACATGTGTTTTCAAGGAAAAGTAGATCTGGATTTATCATCTATGCAAGACACTACAGTCCCTGTTGGATTTCCTTGCTCTTTCTAAAGCAGTTCAGCCAACAGCCAACCTGTTGAGCATGGCACGATGTGGGATAAAAGATCAGTTCATCCAGCACTGAGTCCTGTATGCCAGGAAGCGCAGAAAAGCTGCTACATAGTGATGCATCTAATTGGATTTGTATCAAAAACGCAGCTCAGTCAAGAACAAAGAGAATATCATTTTTAGAGGGGTGCATTAGAAACTGGGATTTCTGAGGTCTGTACAGATCATTCTGCAGTGACTGGAGTGAACTGACTTGCCCGTGCTTTACCAATTTCTCCTTCTGTAGAGGTAAAATAATAGCTGCTAACAGGTGTGGGAAGGAAAGCTCTCTGAAAATGAACTGCATGATTGAAATATGTGCATCTCCTATGTCAAGCTCAGAAACATCACCTGGAAGCAAACCCTTCCATTTCTGATCTAAATTTCAGTTTATTTCCATGGAAAATTTTTTATTTAAGATCATTTTCCCTGATTAACTAAGGTACATGAAATTGTAAAGTCAGACTGCGTATACCCTCAGTCCAGTGGATGTTTTGACTGAGTACAGAGTGTAAGGTTTCTTTTGGAAGAAACATCATCATTTACTGCTCACCAATATTTTGTCACCCTTTTCTGATGGACCAGTTGGAATTAACGACCTCCAGAAGGATGCATTTCACATCACTGTGACAACAACTGCAACCTCTGAAAAGCAGCCAGGATTTCTTTCTGTCAGCAAGCTGGGCCTGAAGTGGGCCATGATGAGTCAAGGTCGAATGGTGTGGCTAAAGGACACCACCACTCCCAAAGTCAGCCGTGGAGAAGTGAGGCGGTTTCTTGCCCGGCTGAAATTCGTTGACTTTCCTCAGAAGGTGAGATTGTGCAGGAATCCCTGATGAAATCCAGGCCTTTGAAAACATCTAATCTCTTCCCTACAGACACACTTAGGTATTCTTTGGGATGCAAAGAGTCTGGTGGGATGCAAAGAGACTGCAGGGTGACTGGCTGCACCTTTGGGCATAAGCTGACCAGACTGTGAGGCTGAGCTGTACTTTGGCAGTTTGACAAGGAGGGGGATCTTAGAAAGGACCAGGGACGATGATCCTAAGGGACTGAGAGACTTACAGAGGGAACAGAGAGGTGGGACAGAGATCATTTGTTTTGACATGGGCAAACAAGGGTCCTCCCAGGTTCAGTTGCTGACCTGTGAATTGCCACTTTTCTCTACCAGACTGGATGATAATAGGTTTTGGCTTTAGTTTTTGTTTGCCTTTCCTTCTCCAGCTCTAGCCTGGTGCTTCCTCAGGTTTTGGTTGGACCTGTGACCTGTATGGCGAATACAGGAAGCTGCTCTGTGGATCTTCAGGAAAACTGCTGTGTAGAGGGAATGGGGGTGAAAAGCGCTTCCCCTTTCTTCAGCTCTCTGGGGAATGCTGCTGGAGGCAGGTTTGTCCTAGGCAGACCTGTCCTGTACCAGAGGAACCTTGTTGAACTTCTCCCCCTTCATGTGCCCTTCTTGCATGCTTCCTTCCAGGTAACACAGAAATGTGAATTTAGAATTTATATACAGATAGATATATATATATAAAACCAAGTTTTATATATATGTGTATCAATTTATACAATATATGTATATTTTTTGTATGTTTAATTTATGAATGAGATTTAGGACACTCCTTTTTATGTCCAAACAGTATTCCCAGGCAGTCAAACAAGCTCTAGGCCTAGAGTGGGCCATGATGACTCGAGGCAAATAGTGTGGCTAAAGGACACCATGTGCTTTAATCTTTCTGGTTTTGGAGAGAAGCCTCTGTCTAGCTCCTGCAGGGCTAGTCTTGTCTACAACCTTTCCGGTGCTCCCAGCCCTCTTCTCCTTTCTGTCCCCAAACTCATAAACAAACTAACTCTCTGGCTGAATTACCTGATCGAGGGAAAGATGGTTCCCACAGCATTTCCCAGCCGTTGCACTTGTGCATTTCTTTCCCCAGTCCCAAGCTCAGGACAGGTTCATGTGTGTCCTGTAGAAGCAAAAGGTTCACATCTTAGTTCTATCCATCCCTAAGCTTTTTATGAACGCCAAGTGTCACTGGCAGTCCAATGGGCCGAGTCCCCCTTTGCAAATGCATCACAGCCCTTTTGGGATAGATTCGCAGCAGATCCCCACTGGCACTGCAGAGATCCCACTAGATCCAGTCACAGCAAAGCTGATTCTCACACCACTGCTTCAGGGTTTAGAGGCTCAGACAGAGGCAGAACTGGAAAGCTTTTCTGTCTGTTTTAACTCCTATTCTGGGCTCAGCGTTACCATTTCCCTTGCCAGCCCAGCCTTGTGTGCAGTTCCAGGGGGAACGGACTAGCCCCGGGGCACATTTGCTCCCACTTTGAACTGTGCCTCCGAGTGTGCCATCAGTCTCCTGTAGTTGCAGAGCATCTACATGAATTTTCTTGTAACAGAAATGACTATATTAAAAAGCAACCACTTGGTGCCCCAGCAGCTCCCCACGGTGCAGAGCAAGAAGGTGGGGACTGTTTTCCCAGTATGTCTTTCTAGGTCTGGCGTTTGACATTAGGCAGAGCCAGGGTGAGGTGAGGATTGCAAAGGATTCCTCTGTCCTCCCCCTGGCACGTGTCCTGCCAGCCTCCCCGCGCTGCCCTGGGAGTGGTGAGGTGCTGGCAGGGCTTTGACCTTCCTTCCAGATGTGCACTTCTACCGTGGGTTTGCTCTCCTGAGCTCTTGACACCTCTCCTTGCTTTATCACCCTCTGTCTTCTCCATCCCTGCGTCTCCATGTAAAGCTTCCATGGTAGCCCTTCAGGATTAGCTGCAAGCCCCAAGGCCGGTCCTTGGGCCCTGCTCTCTTGATGTCAGAGCCTGTGAACAGTTTGTATATGTTTAATGGCATTTTTGTGTAAATAGCTTTGTATATATTAGCACAACTGTAGCAACGGCTCTAGGCCTGGCGTTTTCCTCTAGACAGGGGTTGGTGTTTATAATATATAGTCAGTTAATACAGCTGCATAATAGGGACTGAAAGTGTGAGGACCAGTTACACGTGAGGATTAAACAGGAGTGCCTCTTCCCTCCTGTCTAGCCACCACCTTGCTGGAAAAGGTGAAGCGACTGTTACCTGAAGTAGTTATTCTCCTGAGGTTCTTCCTGAGAGAACTGATGTTCAAGTGTAGTGATGTTAGCTCCTCCACAATGTGAATTCATCCTGCCCGCACACACACACATCCCCGCTGTGAATAAAGAGTCTATCTGTATATTGTTGGGAAAATGTATTTGAACTGTGAACTGCAGTGGAGCAAATAAATACTGTGTACAGCATCATGTGTCACATGAACCAGTGTTTCACCTTTGAGAGATTATGAGTTTGCTCGATTTGGGGATTGTTTGCGATATTTTTACAATGGGGAAAAGGGGACAGATGAAGAGAAAAGCAAAAGCCCAGCCGAGGATTCTTAAAGGTTGTGGAGAAGCACAGTAGAAAGAGACAGACAGGAAGGTACCTTAGAATGGGAGATTTGGGGGGAAAAAGCAAGAAGGGAGCGTGTGGGAGTCGTTACAGATAGGAAAGAGGAGAGAGATGGCTGAAAGCAACCCCCATTCCTACTGCAGCAGCACTTTTAATCTGGGGGCAGGGAGAAGAGGAGGTTGGGCCTGGAAATGGCGAATGAATAGGGTGTTCAGAGGGGGTTACAGCCAGTCCGTAGGAGCACCGATACCCTTCACCATAGCACTGAACCGGGGGGTTGCTGGAAGGTGAATGTGACGCCACCCAAAGAGGCCCAGCACTGCAGTTTGCCAGCTGGATGCACTGACCGTCTGGTCCCGGGTGCAATACCGCCGGGATTAGGACATCTGCCTCCGCGCTCGCTGGAAGGGCCTGGAGACGGCTGGCACCAACAAGGCGTCCCTCCAGTTTCACCCTTCCCAGCTGAGGACACCCATCAGACGGGGGTCAGGGAGGATCACCCTGCTCCTGTTGGCACTGCTGTTGCCCTGGCCCAGCGCCCACCCTCTCTTCTCGCTCCCCAAGCCGTAGCGGAAGGAAGAGCTCCCCAAGAACTTGCTAACAGTGGTGCCAGTGTTTGGTTCGGAGCTTTTGTACCTCCCAAACCCCGCTTCTCTGCCCCTGCGCACTCATCCCTAACAGCGATCCTCCCCGATTGTCTGTCCCAAGACCTCGTCCAGCTCCAGCTCTGGTTCCCGCTGTAGCACTTTCTGCTGCAGCTCGGAGTAGAAGTCGACTCCCTCGGAGACGGAGTGGAGGGGCTTGTCGTGGGGCTCGTAGTAGCTGCTTATTTGCTGCTGTATGAAGCACTGGTGGTGCTGAGGCTGATCCTTGAAGCTCCCAGTGTAGCCCTTGATGTGGTTCCTTTTGAACTCCAGCACCGTCTTGGTGTAGGTGTTGAGAGTGGTGACGGCAGAGGCCATGCAGCAGGTGAAGGAGGCCCAGGCCATGCTGCAGGGGAGACACAAGAAGAGCACAGGCGGTGAGAAGCCAAGCAGGGTCAGGAATTGAGCTGCACGCACCGTGATGCATCCCAGTTTGCCAGGCAGAAGCTGCTGGGCACGGACATGAACTAGAAAGACTAAGGCTCGTAACATGACAGTTCTTGGGGGTTATCCCGCCACACGATCCTTCTTAGATCGGTGGGGTAAATACTGGTCATCCCTGTCAGAGGGAAGGGAGGGGTACAGGGAAAATAAAAACAGCAGCAGGAAAGCCCGCAGCTGGTCAGGGCAGGACAGCACGGCTTGGAAGCAAGTTGCGTATTGCAGGGCTGCTCCGTGTCTTCCTGGACATGCGACCTGTCTGCTGGAGCATAACGAGATGGCCGTGCCGACGTTGGATGTCCACAGGCTGGCACGTGGCACTCGAGTGTTTTAAGAATCAACGTGGTCATCATCAGTACAGCATTGCCAGGTGAGCCTGCGCTGTCCTTGCGAGGCTCATCCCGCTGTTTTTCAAGTCGGCTGTGGCGTATCAGCTGCGGTCGGCTGCTTTAGGCTTTGGAGAAAGGAACCCTGAGCCAGCTGCTTCTTGCCGCTGCTCCTCCTGGCTACAGTGACCACATCTTTGAGCACACATCTAGGCTTGGTGCTGCGGGAATAGGCCCTTTGGACATTGGTTAGTGAAGGTGCCAAACCAGCATGCCATTTACTTAAACTGCAGAAAAACAAGGCATGTTTGAGAGCATCATCGCCAGTGAGACACCGGCCTGCGGGAAGAGCTGAGCCCAAACAGGGCAAATCAGCACAGGGGCCAGCCTGATCAGTCAGCAGGCTTGAAGGCACTTGTTTAGGTGCCACCCCGGTGTTTTACCAGTCCTTGGTAGCCACTCATTTAAGTAACTTGGCAACTATTTGTTATAGTAGGGGATGAGGCAAAGACAGGAGATTAGATTAGCAGTAGGAGGGCCATGATGCACCTGTCTTTGGAAACACAGAGGGTCAAGAAAGGAGGAGGTGAGTTTCGGCAGGGTGTAGCATGGCTGAAGCCCAAAAGGCCGGGAAGGTGAAGATGGCTTCAGAGCTCACGTACTAGAATGCCCAGCCGTAGTCCCATGAGTGCGGTCTCCAGTCCTCTGGTCCCAGATTAACCGTTGCCTGGAAGACTTGAGTGTACATCATGTGTGCCACCATCCCAAGGAGACCTGGAGACAAAAGACAAGAAAGCAAAGAAGTTACAGCAGGAGCCAGGGCAGCATCCTTCAGCCTTGTGTGGGAGAGGAGGCTCTCCTGCTGCTGGCATTCCACGCCTGCAGTAACGCTTACCTGACAGCACCGAGGAGAGAGCAGCAAAGGCGTTGAGCTTCAGCCCACAGACAGGATTGCCAGTATGCAGCATTTCCACCATCAGGAGGATGAAGCTGATGAGCAGCAAGCTGATGTACAACATCTCTGATCCCAGCGACAGCCACAGGATTCCTGCCGGGAACCAGAGACTTCTCACATCAACACAGGATGGCTTGTTCAAGGGAGAGTCCTCCCCCTTCCCAACCCAACCCTGAAGGGATGTCCTTTGGAAAGAAGGGAAACAACACACACCCAAAAGCAATCCCCCCAGCCTGCGAGCAAGGGCTCAAAGGATGCTGAAGGGGACAGGGAGTCTGTCACAGAAGATGGCTTGGCTAGTCTGACATGGCAAAGGCTGGGAGGAACTGGAGTGCTGTCTGTAAACAAGCCAGCGTTATTCATAAACAGCCGGGAGGAAACCAAGGGGAAAAAGACAGGGGAAAGCTGGTGAGTATTAGCACAAGACCTAGTAGTCGTCGGTTGGCTGCAAACAGCTCTGGGCTGGATGTTAGAAGGTTCTCACTCATTAGCGTAGTGACCTTCAGAGTTGGTTTCTAATCACATCAATGGAAGCAGACGACTTTTAACCTGGGACTCAACTGGTTAAGTAAAGAACAGCATGGTGCATCCACAGCTTCGGCTGGGACCTGGCCTCTGAAATTCAGGAAGCCCCTTGGACACCGGTATTTCTCACTGAAACCCCAATTAGAATGAAACTACATTCCTTGGGGTGGTACATCCAGTTAGGGCAATAACATTCACCACTCACTCTGCTGCTCGAACGGAGTGCCAGTACTTTCAGGCTGGGATTATGAGTGGGACTTAAGTGATACCACAGTCCACGGCTGAGCTCACTGTGCGGCAGGGCTTGGAGGAGAATGGGGAAAGGCACTTGGTAATGCTGGGCTGTGGAAAAGCACAGGATTTGCCGAGGAAGAAATATTAATCTGATAAATGAAGCAGCACCGTGAACACTACTGTTAGCGACTATTAATGGCCGTAGAGGAGACATTCAACTGGGAAAAAGGAGTGTGAAGAAAACCCTCATTAATGTGGCACTGACTTGACTCCTCAAGGCGATTAGTGCCATGGAGTCAGCCAGCTCTTTAGCGGGAATTGATGAGTTGCATTCCCTGCTTAAAGGAGCTGGCTTGCTTGCTGCAGCACCATCAGGGAGACTATTTCGTTAGAGGTAAGACTGCTGAAGGTGTCCGGGGGGCTGCAGGCACCACACATGCACGGAGGTCTCTGCACCACTTTCCCTGGGAGTCCAGGCTCAGCACATAACCTGGTCTTGCAATGCTGCCTACGTGACGTGGAGCTGCTCCGCACACACAGCCAGCCCAGCCTGCGGCCAGCAGCCACATCGCCTTCTCCAGTGCTGGCCCAACTCTGTAACGACAGCTGTGCTGGAGGCCAAGGTCATCTTGGGATGATGCTGTGTGCGGGAAGGGGCGACAGCAGGTGACAGAGCTGTAAAGACCACCGTGTCCCTCTGAGTGCCATGCTTAAGCTCACAGTGATCTTCTAATTAATTTGTAGGAGCTCAATGTCTTACAGAACACAGCTTTTCTATCAGCGTTGGGCTGCGATTAGACAAGGAGCAGTAGGAGGGGTGCGAGAGACAGACAGATTTACAAAGGCACGTAATCTGGCTGCGCAAACCTCCTTTCTTAGGAAAACACTCTATGAGGAAGACATTGGAAGCAACAGAGCCAGAGGCCTGGGCAGGGAACGAAGCACAAGAAGGTGAGAAAGAAGAAAAATGCATTGCTACTCCCTGTGAAGTGAGCATTTTGCAGTAAAGGCAAGAGTCATTCAGTAAATGCAGTTAAATCATTCATTTTATGACAAAGTGGAGATCTGCATGACTTCAAAATGATCTTGTAAGACCAGCAATATTTGTATTGTGTGAATACTGTTTCCCAAAAGAATAAGCAGGGGAGGTTTTTCTACCCTGCTGTTGTGCCAAGAGTGACCCAGGTTATTCCGCACAGCGATGCCGCTGCAGACCACTCACACCGGAGCCCTCGCCTGCGAACGCATGTCGATTTATGTTTTTAAAATAGGGGAAACAAGGCAGAAAAAGATGAGCTCCCCAAAAGTACTCATCTCCCCTCTGGCTGTTGTGATTCCCCAGCGTTTGTTCCAGCCCTGGCTCTCATGGCTCGAACGCTGGCACGGGCTCTGCACCCCAGGCCTTTCCCTTCGCACACGAACATCCCCTGAAATGACCTGCCTCCAGCCTCCATCTCAGGGAACAGCCCACACCAACTGAAAAGCTTCCAGTAAGTAAAATCTCCGTTGCGTATGTACACGTACATCCAGGTATACTGAAGTTATCCCCAGGATGATTTGAAACACGTGCCGATGACAGGAGGGGTGAGCTCGCCAACCCAAGTGATGAGGCAAGGACTTCACCCTGCAAGTGTAACTTGCAGATGTCCTGATCACTTACCATAAAGTAAGAGGTCATTCAGCTTGGAGTCATCACGTTAGACCCCAAAACTGAAGCACCGAGTCAACGCGTAGCACGTGTGGGAGGGACTGAGGGACTGCCCTCAGGTGGCTTCCATCCCCTTCCGCTGACTGCGGCAAGATGACAAGCTCAGACCGGGCAACTTATTAGCTGGGACAAATCCCACTTGATATGGGAGCGGGTCTGATGTTTCCAGCACTGCCCTCACAGATGGTTTCGGCAAACATCTGGGAGGAAATCTTTGCTCTTTTAGCAACCTTGAGGGCAGGATTTCATGCCTGGCTCTTTGGGGACCCACCCTGCGGTCCTGACACCGGGGAAATGTTGCAGGTCCCCCATCCCAAGGAGGTTCGCTGGGCAGCTACAGTGAGGTACGGGGATTTGCTCTTACCTCTCTCTGCTGGTGGTGAAAGCTCAATAAAGCTACGGCATTTCTCTTCTGAAACACAAAAATAAAGATGTTAGTTTGCAAAACAATGCAGGGTACATAAGGGAAAAGCAAATCTCTTCCTCCCATTCTCTTTTTGCTGCATAGCTCCGGCCATCCCTGAGTCTGCCCGTCAGATCTTCTCCCCTCTGCTCTCTTGCTGACCATCTTCCCAGACCTTCACTGGAGCAAGGCAGGGGAAGGCAATGTCTGCCTGGAAAAACAGAAGTGGCCTTTCCAGAAAAAAAAACTTCAGCAATTCATAAATCTTACGAGCCTCTGGTGAATATAGAAATCTGTTGCTACTCATTCACAACACTTGTGTTGGTCAGGCCTGTTAAGGGTGCACCTTGTAACAGACGGCAGGACCACCACCACTTCTGCTGCGGACGTGACCTCCCTCTCACCCCAGTCTCAGCAGAGCAGTTCTAGCACTGCTTCCCAAAGAAGAAAGGAAAAAAAAAAAAAAAAATCTTCCCAAGTGAAATGCTGCGCGACAGAGATGTGAGTCCCTCTTCTGTGGCAGAGAATCACAGAGAAATAGGACCTTCTGTCCTCATACTTTAGGCGCGCTATTTGGACAAATGGTGTTCATATATTTGCTATGGCTTTTTATGTTGGCCAGATGCAAACCATTGTCTCGGCCGAGGATCCATCATTATTATCTGTAAGTCTCTCTTTCTGCATACTGCGTTACTGCATTGGAGGGTCCTCTCCTCTACTTGGCACAGTATTTTCTCCCAGAAGTATCAGCCTGCTGCTTTTCATGTAAGAATCTCATTTTCTTAATTTCTGTCCCCAGTTCTAATCTCTCCCAATCTCCTGTATTACTTCTGTTATCCACAGCTCTCAGGACGCTACCCAGTTTAGTGCCATCTGCGGTCCTCATTAACTTGTGGCTTGCTACTTCACCTGGAACTTTAATGAGGTTATTCAGTAATGGCTCATCTAAACTGACCCCGAGATTAGCCTGAATAATGAAATCCTTTCTCCAGCTCAACTCAAACTCCTTTTGCTCATAGTAGCCCCTTTTTTTTTCGCTGTTGTTGTCTATGCACTTGCTTCAAAGACCCACAGCAGCGGGTGGGATGTCCTCGATTTACGGGAAGCAGGGGACTGAGACCGACTCCGCGCTCCACCCCGTGCTCTGCTGCGATCCAGATGTTAACGTGCTCTCTGCGTTCCTTCAGGCATCGGGGTTATTCCAGGACTGCCCGGTGAGCAGACATGTCTTTCAGAGAAAGCTGACAAGGGATGTAGCCCCATTCCCTCCAGCACCATGGAACAGCAGAATCACAGAATCGATGAGGTTGGAAGAGACCCCGGGGGTCATCGAGTCCAACCTTTGCCCGAACACCACCACAGAAACACACCCCAGCCCAAACCAGCCCCCCAAAAAACACATCTCCTTCCACAGCATGTCTGGAAATGCTCATAACGAAGCAGCCCTCTCATTAGGACATGAGAGTTTTGAGCACATTCCCTCCTGCTCCCACCCCCCCTTCTGTCTGCTTTTATTCACCAGGTCTTTACTTTCAAACTCTGACAGCAATAGATAAGAAAATGAGAAACGCTACGCTACAACGGTGGCTTAGTTAAAGAAGGTGAGATGTTTGTGCTTGGGGAGAGCTGAAGGAGGGGCGGGGGGCTCAGGGGAGTGGGCCTGATGAAAGCGACTTTCATCACTGTGCCTTTAGATACGAATCTCCCTGTTGGCCACCTTCGGGGTCGATTCTGGTCCTTGATGTGTGTGCCAGGCCGTAAAGAGCATCTGTGCACCGCAGAGCATCCCCCTGCGCTGGCGTGGCACAGGTTTCGGCAGAAGGGCTTCAGCAGGGCTGGGCAGGAGCAAGCCAAGGGTGGAGGTGGGCACCAAAGGGGTCTGGCACAGCCTGCACCACCAGCCCCTGGCACTCCAGGCTTCACAGTGCCAGTCCCACATGCCAGTTAAAAATCACAAAGGAAATCTGTCATGATATCACAAAAACAGCTAAAAAAAATTACAATGCTGCAGCCCTGATCCTCAGGTCAGTTTGCCTCCCGGCTTTAGTTCCTCTGGGTTCAGATCCTCCAAGTTTTCTCTGTATCTATAAGGCAGTACTCTCTTTAATTTTTTTTAAGCAAAACAGTCCCTGTTCGATTCACAAAACCTCTCAGTTTGGTGATTTAAGGAGAAGACCAGCTATTGCAGTGCTCACAGTGATAACTATAAATTGACAACACTGCATAAAATCGACCTGCTTAGATTTCTGAGGGGACATGCACAAATGTGCCCTGGAGAGCATGGAGCAAGCCGTGTACAGGAATGGAGTTACGGGGAAAGGGAAAGGAGGCTCACGCCAGTTCACATCAGACTGAACGATGCCATCGCAAAGTCACCGCCGCCATCACCACCACTTGCACTTCACAGCCCCTCTTCCAGACCGAAGGGCACACCAGGGACAACCATTCTCCCTTGCCTCCCTCTGCAAACAACCCAAACGGCAGGAATATGACCACAGCAGCGCACAGGGCCGATGCCATCTAGCAAAATGAAGCAGGCTTTTCTCCCCAGTGTTGTCAGCATCCCGCCTTTCATTTCCAAACTCCTGTGGAATAAATACAAGGAAAGAAGTTGTGGCCGCCCGGGTAAGACGCTACCTGGCCCTTCCATGCTCTCTTCACAGGAAAGCCACATCCCCGTGTGGAAGTATCTGAAGGCAAAGCGGTCGTCCCCGGTCTCCCAGCTGTAGTGCACCACATCCTGGGATGAAATGTTGCTAGCACCTGCGTCGGGCGGCATGGGGACACCGATGCACTTGGTGGCTTTGCTCTTCCCACACAAAGGCTTGGGCACTTTTTGGGTCCCGGTGCACCAGTAGCTGCTGAGCAAGGCAGTGGTGGAGAGGCTGAGAGCCAGCAGGTTGAGGATGACAGCCAGGAAAGCACGACGCCACGGCAATCCCTTCAGCAGCTCCATCTGCAACACACAAACGGGAGGGACTGCCACACCGGCCACTTGTCCCACCTAGCCTTACGAATCCCTGTGGGGACGGACGGGATATGAGCCCTCTGCCCACCTCACGACAGCCCAGCAGATCACCCAGCATGGAAGAACCATTCCCTGAAAGCCAAGGCCATGGAGCAACAGATCAGCTGCAACCACTTCAAAGTACACTGAGTATCGGTACCAGGGAGGAGAGGGTGAGCCGGTAGACACAGCAGGGATGGGTGCCTTGGGGTGTGTGAGCACATGGGCAGAACGAAAGGGACATCATATTCACTCCATCTCAGACACGGTAGGGAAAAACCAACTTCCCCAAATACCATGAGTTGCCTTTAGATGGGGTGTGATGAATGCTCTGTTCAACTCAGTGAGAATTCTTGCTGCCAAGTGTCCCCAAACACTTTTTCGAGCAGTTCATTACTCTACCTCGGGAGGTAGGGAGTGCATTGCCCTCACAGTGGGGAGAGGCAGGAAAATGTCCCCGGATCAGTGAAGGTCACACATCGCAGCAGTGACCCGCTCGGGAGGGACACCCGGCTACCCGGACCTGGCAGCTCAAGTTTGAGACCCGGAGCAGCACCTCCCACCTGGGCAGGCACTGCTCTGCACACCAGAAATTTGGTAGGGCGGTGGGATGGCAGCGTCCCTGCCATCACACAGAGTGCCAAAGGGTTGGTTTTTGTAAGGGCAAACATTGCCCCAAACACTCCGTCCCGGTTTCGTCTCATTAGAAAAAGTAATTCAGGCAGCAGTTTGTGTGCCAGGGTCCTGTGGTCTTTCTCACTCAGAGGGAAGCTTTACAGCTCCTGCAAAACCCTGCGCTGACTTCTGAGAACCCCAACTTACCACTCCATGGATTGATTAGATGTCATCTACCCACACATCAACTTTCATGTAATCAATGCGTGTCTCTTCCCACATGGCGCTCCCTATGTTTGGCACAACTTCATCCAGATACTCCCACCCTTTCCCATTTATGACTCTCAAAATCTATTTGCCTGTGAATAGATTCAGTTTGTACCGACATCGCCTGCTGCCGGTCCTCTTCACATAACTTCGGTTGACTTGCCCAACGTTGAATGTGTGAGAAAGGCCCAGCACATTGTGGACACTACTGTAAATAAACGATACGAGCCTGAGCTTTGCGTTGTTGTGACTGCACCACAGCTAAAAGCGGTGCAATCCAAAGCATCTGTTCTGCTAACCAGCCAGCTGGGAAATGTGGTCAATAAAGACGGTGCTGAAGCTCCTCTCAGAAAGCAGGGCTTCATTAGCACCTCATCACACTGAGAAAACAGGGCTTGATCCAGAACACCCTCATCGAAGGCAAGAAAATACCCAGCTCCTGAAAAATTCCTGTATTGTTTTATGCTCTGGCTTCTTTTGTCTCTTCACCAGAGCATTTCTTTCTTTCAGCAATGGAGATGCTGCACCCTGGAGATGGTAACGTCTGAGCGACACCATAGCTGATGACTTCCATGATCTGAAGGCATGATGGATATCACCGTTTTCACAGAGCAGATACCTACTAGGAACAGTTAATTATGTGAAAGTTTCTAGCCAAAGTTGGTGGCAAATTCCTCACTGAAAGTTTTTTCAGTGGAAAATTTGGCTTATGACTGAAAAGGAAATTATAGATAAAATTGCTCTCCTCAAAAGCATGATTTTTGATCTGAAAATAGAAACCTTCAGCACACAAAGTTTTCCAGTTTTTCATCAATGCTTGATTATAAGATTTTCTGTCATCAGGTTTTGGTTTGCATATGCTTTTATTTTTAAAAAAATCGCTCCTCTCATAATAGTGACAAAAATCATTTTTCTAATTTCAATATCTTCTATAGTGGGAAAAATATTCTCTCCAGTTGATTTGTGATAGTAGTTGAAAGGCCATATGATTTCAGAACAAACCATAAGGACAAAGGAAAAAAAATGTAAGAAACAAATGAGTCAGAAGAAGGAACTGGATCAAGGATGCAGAGGACACAGGGAATGAGAAGTAACTCTGACCTGCTCCTTCATGAGAACATTGTCAGAGAAGTTTCCCTCCATAAAAGCCAAGCACTTACTGACAATAACCGCCCACAACATCTAGACAGCCCCAAAAGGAAAGAAAGTTGAATTTACCTTGGCAGCAAGTCCTCGAAGTCCTGTGAATTTGGAGGAGCAACACCGAAATGGGACTCACGCTTTGTCTGCTGTTTCGCTCATCCCTAGATCCTCCAAGAAACCAAATTGCTTCAAAACCCCTTTCTCCTTCGCCTCCTCCCCTCCTCCCTTGCCCCCGCAGTGATTAGTAAATGCTATCCCTCCAGCCAGCAGCTGTTTTGTGGAAAATGGTAATTTCCTAATCCACAATGCAATCAGAGCACAGCTGTTCTGGGAGATTATCGGGGAAGCGATTGGTGCCGCGGGCCGGGATTAAGTGCGGAAGGGTGACCTGTGTTGACTGGGCAGAAAGTTTCCGTAGAACACAGAAAGGTCCCGGCCATCCCCATGCGGTGGCTGTTCGGGAGCTTGACCGGAGCGAGCTGGTGGCTCTCTGGCCGGTGCTTCAGGGGACAAGTGACCTTGGCTCAGAGGCTACCAGCACCCTTGGCATCAGCTCACCCCTTGCCCGGGGCCGTCTCAGCGGAACGGCAATGGCCACGAGCCCCCCAGCCCTGGGACGTCTTCCTGGCCAAACCTGCCCACCGCAGAAAGGGGAGAAGAGAAAAACAGGGAGAGGAAAGTTTATGTGACTGCTTCTGCTCTGAGGATTTCAGAGCCTGAAGAGATGCCAACCCAGCTCTCCCCACCGGCACTGGAGATTTTAATGACAGAAGGAGCCCCTTAGCAGAAGCGCTGCTGAGCCGCAGATTGGCGCCACGGCACCGCGGCCGTGACAGAGGAATGCGAAACAGTGACAAGTCAAACACGTCCGATACTCAAAGGATGGGAGCGTGGGGAAGACCGTCAGTGTCCCTCGGAGTGGCAGCTTTCACCAAGGCGCGAAGTTCACCAGGAACCCCAAAAATCGGATGGATTTGGGAAGCTGGTACGGAGAGAGAGAAAGATTCACACTCACTCCTAGTCCCCTCTGAGATCTGCTCCTGAAAGTTTAAAGGCTCTCACACTACCCGAGGGTGCCGACACACCCCGTTTGGTATCAGGACAGCGAAAAGTAAGAACGGCATCCCCTCTCATGGGAAGGAACTGTCACTGGAGGGCATGGGGCAAGTGGCAGGGGAGAGGAGCATCCCGAAGGTCCGCACCACGGGTGAGGATCCCACCGCCGTGGGCAGGGAGCAGGGCAGATTCCCTGCGTGCCTGCCCTGCTGCTCCCCCGCGACAGAGGAAACCAGCGCTCCGTCTCCTCTCATCCCGCCAGCGGAGCGCGGGGACAGGGGTACGGAGAGCTGGGGGTGACGGCACGGCCTCCGGCAGCCCCGGCACCGCACAGGCAGCAGACCCGACCGGTTCACGGCCCCACACGTGGTCTCTCCTCTCTCCGGCTCCTGACCCTTCCTGCCCTGAGCAGAACGGTCGGTAGCTCTGCGGCTATTTTAATCCTAGTCACTGCATAAACTCCTCTAATAGAGATAATCATTTCTAAGACGGGCTAACTGAAAGTAACGCTAAATGCTTTCGTGCTCCATGGACTGCCTGCAGGGGTTTTTTGATTAATAAAAAGGTTCTGTTTGACATAGATGTACTTAATTTACTGAAGTAGGTAGAATAACAGCTGATGCTGCTTAAAAAGAGAGTTGTAATTTATTTTTATTTTTCCATTGTCCAGTTTCTCCGCATCTGGACACCTTAAGTTTGGCATCTAAATGCTCAGTAAAAAAAGCCTGGTTTTCAGGCTCAAGAATAGATAAAGTCTGTCTCCCTACTGATAATCCTTAATGTTAACATGCTCCTAATTTTAAGCTTGATGAGATGAGAGTCTTATTAAAATCCAGGATGCTATGTCAGTTTCTAAAGCTGAGATCACGGCATATATATCGATGAAATGAGACTGCATTGGATTTATATGGATGAGAATTCAGGTTGAAAAATAAATTTATCGGAAATATGCTATGGTAGATCAGATTGAGTATTCTCAGTAATGGCAGATATTTATCCTTCCAGAAGATGGCAACCTTTCTCTAGTCTTCTTCTTGGGACTCTGCTGCTCACGTGTGTGCTGGGGGGAAGCAACACCCAAGTTTAGACTTCTCTTCCGTCCCTTTATTCCCTCCCCCCCGCCCCCATCTTCCTCTTTTTTTTCCATTTTTATGACCACAACCTCTTTACCTTGCCTGCGAGACAGGGTGCGGGTCCTTCTCTTTGAGTTATCTGAGCCTGGGGAGACTTCTGAAATCAGAGGGGAAAGAAGAAAAGAGGAATGAATGCAGGAGCTTAGCAGGGCATTTGCTCCACCTTCTGCTCTGCACAGAACTATTCTTTCTAATACATTTTCCAATATTTTCTCAAGCACCCTATTAACTTCCTCAGTGTATTTCCATCCCCAGATTATTGCACACAGCTCATGGAACATCAACACCAGAGCACGTTTCCTGATGTTCAACAAACTTCCCTTAGCAAAATTTTACGTCGGTTTTGTTTTTGTTTTTGTTTTTTAATCTCCATTCCAACCTTGCCATAATCTGACCAGTTATGGACAGGAAAACCAAGCTGTATCTGTCTTTCACCCTACTGTGCCTTTCAGTTTTCGCCTCTTTGATATTTCCCGCCATATCTTGGCTTGGCTAGAGGTTTTGAGTGTCTCTTTCTCTTTCAGCTCGGCAGCAGCGGGTCCCTGGTGACTCATTTAAAGTTCGCCCATTGAAGTGAATGCCCATAGCAGTTGATTTCCTGCACAATCAGCCAAAAGCTTGGCTTACAGAAACAAAACGAGGAAACAAAATGCAAAACACAACCTTAGCACAACACTTCTATGAAGACTGCCAACTCTAAAAAAGGCCGGGCGTTCACAAGTGATGCATTTTTATCACCTACGTACTTTGGGTGTATCCTGCCCCCAGGTGACACCCTCAGCTCCCCGGGGATGTTGGTGGGAAAGAAGGGCGAGGAGCCCTTCTCAGGTAGGACCCCAAAAATGTCAATACTTAACTGGCAGGTCTCAAGAGGCACCCGGCTCTTCGTAGCCCTGCAGGGAGCAATCCTGCCCAGGGATGTCAGGGGTCACACGCTGTCCTGGCATCGGCTCTTCGCCGGTCCTGAAGAGGAAAAGGGGCTATTTACACTCATAACGTTGCTCCGTGAAACCTGGGCCAAGACGGGCTCATACTCACCCCTCATTCCACACATTCCTCGCACATGACAATTCCCAACGCTCCTGTTTTTGCTGGTTTTACAGGAAAAGCATCCAGCGCTGCCTGCCACACAGAAAGGAGGATGTCCCTGGGTGGCAGTGACACGGCGAGAGCCAGACTTCTCAAACTAGTGACAGACTGCAAATGCCAGATTTCTTCCTGAGCTCTGAATAATTCCACTTGGATTGTAACCTTTATTTAGCTGTTTGCATGATGCATTAACTCTTGCTCTGCAAATGACCTCACCAGGCGTCTTTTTTCTAGTCTAAGCACATTTAAAGGCAAATTCTGTTTTCAAACGTGAACGGTTTACATTGCTAGACATCAAGTCTGTGGCAGAAATAACGATAGAATTGGAATAAGTAAATGCATCTTAAAGATGAGCAAAAAAGCTTGCCATCAGTTCGGACCTAACTACTTCCCCCCCCAACTTCTTTTTTTTTTTTCTTCCTTTTTTTCTTAAAATAATTCTGTCTTGGCTGATTTTTTTTCTAATATTTGTGCTTATCAGTCATTCGAAAGCCACATAGAAAGTAGACATGAAAAGAAAAAAATCAAATGCAGCAACACAGACTTTGAGGACGCACTAGAGATTCTAGATGCCTCGATTTCTAGATAGGTAACATCAGACTTTTTAAAGGGGGTTGCTTTTCACAGGGTACTTAAAGTCTGGCAACTCTAGGCTGTGTTCACCTGAGCGCACAGAAAAAAAAATGTTATTTATGAAATTTAGCCAACCATAAACTGTAAGCAGGCAAGAAAAAGACAACTTTTTATATAGATCTATAAGGATATTAAGGAGGAGCCGGTCCAGGAAAGGGTCCATACAAACCCCCAAGCAGATAAACACTTACCTTATCCACTGCTCACTATCCCCATCTGCTCTCCTGAGGCATCCAGTGAAATACTACAAGGCGATGATGGTCTCTCCCCACTATTTCTTTCTCTCTGACTGCACATGTAGCAGCCAAGAAATTCCATGAGATCTGACCAGATGCTTTGCAATGTACCAAGTCTGTCATTTTATTGACGGGTTAATTCTTTCTGAGCTCGCTAATTCACCACGGTACATTCTATCAGCCGCAGGATTGGCAGGGCGTCCACTGCTGCAGAATGCGTCTTTGTAATTTGGTAGTCCCCTCTATGAAAATTGTTGCCAGTTTTAAATCTACCACTTGTGGGATCTCAGTCTGTTACTGCACAGAATCACAAACACCCAGCCTCAATGGCTGTCACACGCTCATGGGCTTTTTTATCATCAAGAGGGACCACTACAACAACATGGTCTCATCGCGGGTGTAACAGAACCCAAAGAACTTCAGGCAGTCATTTCTAGCGATACAATTGCTGGAGCTATGGCGTGTATTTCGTACAGCTAACCACTATTGAGTGTGCAACAGAATATGATGGAAAACCCATCATGCCCTTAGGAAAAGTTATTCCAATGGTTAATTAATCTGATTCTTAAGATTTTGCTCTTGATTTCTAAGCACAGCGTTTGCTTTAGTTTTCCAATTTCATCAGGCTGCTCCAAGACACAAATAAATAGCCAGAGAAATTATTTCCGAAAAATGTTATTGTAAGAGTCACAAATCAATGCATTTCATTAGAGGCACACAGTGTGATCTAACAAGCTGGCTGACAGCCCAAATTCCTGGCTCTGTACTTGGCTCTGACACGTAATTTTCCCCTCCCATCGGCCAAGTCATTAGTGGTGCGTTTACACTGCAGTCAAAGCAGCGGCAGTGATGGGGAGTAAACATTCGGTGCTTGTTTTAATTGGGTGTTGCTAGCAATTTCGCTCCAGCAATATGGAGCGGAGTGGAGGGTACAAACCTCAGTCCAGAAACGAAGTGACGTAAGCTGTGCCGAACCCCACGTTGCCATGGCTGGACTAAGAGTTCAAAAATAGTTCTTGTTTCC